>NC_083282.1:8770505-8965505 GCF_963506605.1 Zootoca vivipara | reverse complement strand
CAGGGCTGCAGTTATATGAGCTGGACAGAGCTGAATTGCTGGAGTATTTCTGCCATTATGGTTTGACTAGGGTTAAGCAGGCAGGCTGAATAGCTAATGCAAACAGCAAAAATGCTGTTTCTGGATGAAGTATCCTCTAATAAATAATCCCAGAGTATTCTCCCCTATCAGTTGGTGACATCCTGCATTCTTCTTCCCCGCTGCACCAGCCCAAGACATTTAATGATGTGGTGCATCTTATGAGATGTGATGTTCATGCTAAGTATTTCCAGCTTCACAAAATAAGAGAGGGGGATGGAAAGGCCTGTTTCATCTGTGTGTGCCCCCCTTGTTTCTTTTTTCCTCTTCCAAAAAAAGATAGTGCACTTAGCTATATTGCTAACATAATTATTGTCCACCACTGGTTTTCTTCACACCCTTACACAAATGCACCCACCACTAATTTTCTGCTGCCTTAACTGACAGAATAATCCTATTTTTACTCTATGCCAGGGATGCTGTTGTTGTGCCGAGGAAATGGCTGACACATACAAGGCATACTCAGCCTGGGAAAAACACACAGGTGGAAAATGCAATAATGGCACAAAAGTCACAAATACACCTGTGGTTTGGGGAAGCAAAGGGACAGATTCTTAAATCCCACCCAGGGAAAAATAGGATACAAAGGGAGCTCCCAGGATGTAAAGCCTATAGTCAGAGACATGATATGGCATTTTGCTCCCCCCCCCCACATACACCCCATACTCTGACACGGCCTCAAAAGGGAAAAGGTCCCTCCATCCAAGGAAACCTGAGTCAATAAGGATAAGAAGAAGAAGAAGAGGAGGAGTTGATTTGATATCCCGCTTTATCACTACCCTGAGGAGTCTCAAAGCAGCTAACATTCTCCTTTCCCTTCCTCCCCCACAACAAACACTCTGTGAGGTGAGGGGGGCTGAGAGACTTCAGAGAAGTCTGACTAGCCCAAGGTCACCCAGCAGCTGCATGTGGAGGAGCGGGGACTCAAACCTGGTTCCCCAAATTATGAGTCTACCGCTCTTAACCACTACACCACACTGGCACTAAGTGAATTTTAAGATGAGATCAGGGTTCCTCCCTCCACCCCCTTTTATTTACCTCTTCACTCCCCAAAAGCCTTGCTGTCCCCGTCCCAAGTAATGGCCTGGCTGTTCTGTTGTTGTTGTTGTTGTTGTTGTTGTTGTTATTCCTGGAGTCCCCTGGGAGCATGGCTATTGTACCAGGAGTGTTCTGCCCATGGAAAAGTGCCTGTGGCTGCTGAGAGCAGATTCAGCGCTTTTGCTGAACATCTTTTGCAGGTGAACTGGCCACGTGTCTCACTGGTGCACCCGAGGCCTTCTGCCGTGGGGATCTGTCATGACAGCTGTGTGTCTGGCGATCCTACAGCATTGCAGGCCTTCTGTCAAATCCCATGTAGCCCCTCAGCCAGCAGCTCTTGCGATCTCGTAAGAAAAAGAACAATCAATTTCTGATATTCCCAGAGTTTGTGTTAATGGTCTCTCTAACCACTCTGATTAGCTGAGTGAGATTGAATTTTTCTTTTAAATTGCAGTGTGTGTTGACATTCAATATATGGGGAAACTTTGATGGAAGGGAGGTAGAGGGGGGTGGGTGGGCCCAAGTTTCACATTTGTCCAAATGCCTTATTCATGTTCTCTTCATCATTTGCTTCATCTTTCCTGCCTTCCGTCTCCTGCCCCATCTCGGGGGGGGGGGGGAGAGAATATATGTGTGTGTCCGTGTGACACTGGTTTCTGTGTTGGGTACTGAGCAGTCTTTGCATTCCAGGCCTGTGTGTTTCTTCGAGGAGGACAGTTCTGTGAATTCACTAGGGAGAATCTGATCCTACCAATTCAAGTGGCGTGTGCGTATCTGTGTGTGTGCCTGCCTTTCTACATTGTGCTAAGGTTTGTGAGGTCTGAATTCACAGTCGTGTGGGCAATTCAGTCTGTTTGCTTTTTGTCCCATCCCCCCATCCGCAAGTTCCCTTGCATTTCCAAGGGATGAATAAATTAGACTCAAAGGAGTACATGATGGATTTTCCATTATTAATTTCCTTTTTATTTATTTTTAGTCCCCTTCCCTCACATTCCCTCTCTCTCTTTGTCTCTTCCCCACTCTGTGCGACTTTATTTAGGTGTGAATTCAGCAATAGCTTTCTGTCCGTTTGTACTTTTCGTTTTGATAAACTGACATCTCCACCCCCGCCCCCCACCCCAAAGCCCTGTGCGGGGATTTGATCTGAGCAATCCCTCGACCCTGTTGGAACACATTAAACACTCGCCCAGACCCCTTACTCTGTCTCCATCTCTGAACCTTTCACTCTCCTTTAATGAGAATTTCTCCTAATTATTTCAGTGGCTGCAGCACAGGGACCGCAGTGTACTTAGATCTCGATTCCGGGGACGTGACTGTTATGCTGATCAAGGCAAGGGATCAATAATTTAGGCTCCAGCTTTAATGGCAGAGCCGAGAGCTTAAGTGTCTGCAGTCAGGCTCGCTTCTGGAGATTCCTGGAGTATTAATGCTTTCCACCAGATTTTTGCTTGCCTGCTACAACTGCACCCTATATATTTAAACATGTACGCTCTATGTGTATCATACTTTTCATTCTTCTTGCTGCCAGCACTGGCTAATTTCAAATTTTCCTGGTTTACGCTTAAAACCTATATCTAGTTATTTTCAGACACATCAAAAAGTGAGAAAAAAATATCTCTCTCTCTCTCTCTCTCTCTCTCTCTCTCTCTCTCTCTCTCTCTCTCTCTCTCTCTGACACACACACACACAGAGGGAGGGAGGGAAGGAGGCAGAGTCTGCATATGCCTTAGCTGACCTGCTTTACTTGATAGGTACATATGAAAATGCATCTCTTCCTTACATTTATATGTCATGTAGAATGTGAAATATAAACAGGTGCTCTGCATTAAGGAAACCTGTCTTTGGCACTCAAGATAAATCATGCAGATATAAACCCACATCTATTTACTTTGCATAATTTCATCAGCTTTCAAGACTGTTTTTTTAAAGAAAAGAAAAGAAACTGATTTATTAATTTATTTGCATTGTCTAGGGACTGAAGATGGGAATAAAAGGAAAGGTATTTGCGGGAGGGAACGCCAGATGGAACTTGGGGGCATGAAAATAATAATGGGCACACATGAACACATATGCTTTGAATGTAATCCAAAGTAATGAGATTATTTTCCTGGCAGTGCAGCTATATGTCCAGGATCCTAATCTGAAGGAGGTGCGGACTGTGTAGCAACCTTCAGGGTGCAAATTAGGCCCCCCACTCCCCGACCTTGATGCTATGTCTGGAGGCATTAGGGACTGGTAGGTTCATTGGCTGAAGGGCATTGCAGGTTTTCAGGCCCCAGTGGCTCCTTTATGTTCATATGCCCAGTTGGGAAAATTGGAATTGTATTTCCCATGGTTCACAACTGCCCTGGATAGAGCAGACTTGCATGCAGGGCGGGGGTCTACAGTGTTGACGAAGCCTGCAATCTCTAAATTATGCCATAATTTGAAATGAAGGAGTTTTGCATATATATGCAAGCAGAGTTCATTAACAGCCAGTTACTTTTTGTGATTGCTGGGACTCTGCATCTCACGAGTCTTGTCCCTGACATCACCTTGGGCTTCTGATCAGGGATGATCTTGAAGCTTGCCCATGTTGCATCATTCTTCCAAGGTGCTTGGAGGCCATCTCTTTTATACAGTTCCCAAGTTCAGGAGGTATGCTGGGGTTTGATCATTCTTCCCAAGGAGAAGATTGGTGCTCACTCTGACAAGTCTGATGAGTGAATAATTTTTGGACCATCAAAACACCATGACCTATGTAGTACTTGTGCACTTGAGACTCTGCCATTTAGCAGAGCATTCCTGAAGGCTGGTAATTTTTTTTTTTTGGGGGGGGGAATAGGAATGCATGTCTGCAGTGGTAGAAAAAATGAATTGGGATATTGGAGCAATCTTTTTTATTATCTGGGCCTGAAGCTTGGTAGGATCTTGGCACAATGCATAAAAAGGCCAGGGTAGTTCACTTCTAAGTTTGTGGTTACAACCTCCTTTCAGTTCCAGAGTTCAGTGCTATCAGTCGCCAAGAATTCTACATTTTAAAATAAAATTGTGTGCTAGATAAAGGACTGCTTCTATTTCCCGTCATTATTTCGCGGAAGCATTTGAACAAGCTTTGGATGTTCTGTGAATGCATAATTTGCACATTGTGACCCACTTCTAGATTCTCCTTACCACTACTAAAAGTTAGCTGGGGTATCATCACATCAAAATCTATGGATACCATTATGCCCCTAATCCCAGAGAGTCTATTAAATAGGGTGGTGTAGGTCTAGTTGTGATTCAAGAACAAAGTCTCAAATAATTAGTCCTGGATGATGATCTTAATGTGAAATTTATGTTCCAGTTGGCTTTTTGTAGGTATACAGCAAGGCACTTTCAATATTTGCAGGCAAGTCCTATTGATTTCAGTGGGCCTTGGCTTGCCAGGCTTGCATACCTACTTATTTGTCCTGGCCTTTGGCTTAGAACTACAGATCCCCTCAGTATATTTTAATATTCCTTTCATATTAGAATAAGGAAAACAACTGATTCTTTCTTTTTCTCCAACTCTTCTTTCCCTGACTTAGGGATGGCTTATCTCTTGTCTACTGCTCAGTCTGAATGGCAAAAGCCTTCCCAGGTTGGAATAATGTGATGCTGGCAGGGGGAGGGGCAGCCCTGGTGTCTCCTGGGGGCTTTGGAGGGCTAAGCCAGGAATGAGTGATTGGCCTCGCCAAAGTGTTTAAACACCAGAATTGAAATTAATGTCCCCTCATTGCTGGCTGGGCTGATGATACGTTATAGCAAAGCACCTCACTAAAGTGAAATGAATGTTTGTTTATCCTCATGAAATATATATCAAAACATGTTGGTGGTGGAAGCCTTAATGAGCGGAAGCACTGGGTTGCGTTTGTTTCAGATTTGGGGGGTGCTACCCCACAACTTCATTTTGGAACTTTTCCCCACGCTAACCTGTCCGCAGCTGTGTTTCCTGCGCATTAATAGGACTTTAATGGAAATGCCGGCTCATCTGTCCAAAGATATTGATGAGCATTTCACAATCATATTTATCATCTCATTGCAGAAAGAAATGAAGGGGAGGAGCCACTGGCTTAATGTCAGCTGCCACTCTTTAAGTGCAGCACTGCCAAATGGAACTGGCTGGGTTGTGTAAGGAAAAGGGGGGAACCTCCACTTCAGGATGACCCTATGGACTGACCAGATGAGGAAAATTCTGGGCTTCTATTTAACATGAAAATCATTAAGATCCTGCCAATAAATCCATTACTGTTAATTATATTGAGAGGGCTAACGATTTGTCAACAATATTCTCCCATTGATTTTCATTCATGCCAGATCAAGGTCCCTGGCTTTAATCTCTGCTGGGTGTTTTTAGCTCTTTTTTCAGTGATGCGATTCTTCCTTTCTGGTGATACAGTTTCCCCCCTAAGTGCTGAATGTTTCTTGATAGGGAACAAGCTACATTTCTTTATGGCTTATGGCAAACTGCCTTGATTACTTCTACTGTTGTACCCATTATGTGAATTAAATATGTATTCAGTTGCACACTGCTTGCGATGTTATTGCAGGGTGACATATGGTACCAACTCAATTAGAATGAAGCTAGCATTAGATAACCCTTCTGACTGCTTGCCTCCCGACCCATTCTTTGGGCTGGCTGCTATGGTGTTAGCTGATTTCGCATTAATGGCAGGTCACAGCTCTTCAGTGCTAACATCCTGGCTGTGTTTGCAAGGGGCTGTGAGTGAGTGTGACAAGGGATAACCCCCTGCTTGTGCAGCCTTCTTGTTCCATCACTTGCTCCCTATTTTACACATGACGCAACTATGACTCCAAGCTTTGCTATTTCCCCGCAAGGTGCTCTTTACTAGGGACAGGGGTGCCAACATGCGAGGGCAATTTGGGAGCCAATGTTGTGCGTGTGATGTCACGAGGAGCCAGGGTGGAGCTGAATGCGGTGGCCGTGCAGCTTCAATGGCCAGCAGCTCCTTCTCTGCCTCCTTCTGGCACTGCCTCCAGCAGGAAGCTGCTTTGGCCATCCTTCCCCCTCTGTGGCAGGAGGAAGAGGAGAAGGAGCTGGCCACTGGAGCCAGGAGGAAGAGGAGAAGGAGCTGGCCACTGGAGCTTAATGGACATAGGAGGGGCCTGGCCCCGACCCCCCCCCAAATATTGAAGGGGCCCAAAAGGGCTCAGGCCCCAGGAGCTAGTGGCCTTGACTGGGAATAGCATTTCCAGAGGAAAATAGCAGCTGAGATATTTTGGGTGGGAGAATGGCATGGGACTGAAGGAGTTAAACCAAATATGCCATGGTCCCAATCTGGTTTGGTACCAGATAGGGAGATGATATTCATGATACCACAAGGAAATATTTGGTATCATGAATATCAACTCTTGGCAAGACCAGCTTTTATTTCCCAGTATATACACAAACATACACCCTTGTGTGTGTGTGTGTGTGTAAACTATAGAACAAGAGAATGAATGTGTATTTTTACAATTTTTTGCACTCCATCTCTTCTTCCAAACATGAATTATGAAATGAATTACTAGGGGTGCAAATGTTTGAAAATGCACATTAATTCATACCGCGTGCACACACAAATACTCATAGCCATGGAAAATGAAAGCTGATTTTGTTAAATATTCATAATTCTTTTTCATCCTATTTCATCCTTTGAACATGTTGAAAATCAGAGGTTGAGGTGAGTTTAGAAGTTGTTTCTTTCAGATAGCAGACCCTGCAGGGTGACTTGCTGCTGCTGCTGTTGAATTAATATTGCCACCTATTGGCATGTGCTCTCCTGGTGGCTCACAGAAGGAAAGAATAAAATATAATATTTAAAAAGATACGGTTCTTAAAATACAACAGAGGCAGTAACCATATCGATGCATGGTGTTAAAAAAAACAAACTTTGCACTAAACCTTGTCTTTGGGCCTATGCAAAACAGGCACCACACAGGCAGTATAAGGAAGGAAATCCTGCCTCCTCCTGCTTGGGGCCAACTATGGAGCAGAAAGAGGCCTCCTTGACAACTCAGTGTCCTCTCATAATGATTTCAACCCTTGGCAGATGGATGATTTAATAGTAGTACTGCTGATGGCTGTGATGATGGCGATACACTTTTAGAAGAATCCACACAACCCAAAAAAACAACAGCCCTAAAAGCTCATACCAATAACAAACTTACTGGTAATTAGTCTCTAAGGTGCTACTGGAAGGATTTTTTTTATTTTGCTTTATTAAAAGTAAAATGAAGCCCAGGCCCTTCCAGTAGGCACACATTCTTCCAAAAGATACACGGTACTTAAGGGAGTGTGACACATCAAAGGGTCAGGAAATGAACCCAGAATAGCAGAAGCTGCCATTGTTGTTTGACTTGGTTCCTAGGAGGAAATAGCACACCGTGAGTTCCCTGCGAGTCCACCACACTGGCTGCAAAAAGCAAAGAGAGCAGGGCAGGGTGGGAAAGGGAGTATGTTGTGCAGGGAAAATGCCATTCTTTTATCTCCCCTTGAAGTGCTTTCCAAATTCCTTTGCGTCAGTCAGGTGGTTAGGATACTGCTCCTCCCATGCATATAGCTTTCCCCCTTTGTGAAAAAATAAAATAAAAATATATTGAAAGCCCCAGCAGAAAGCAGGCTGCGATGCTGTCGTCCACAGCGTTGATGTTATTTATTTTCCT
Organism: Zootoca vivipara; assembly: GCF_963506605.1. NCBI lineage: Eukaryota > Metazoa > Chordata > Lepidosauria > Squamata > Lacertidae > Zootoca > Zootoca vivipara. The sequence goes on along the minus strand of NC_083282.1, from coordinate 8,957,723 downwards.
CAGTTGCTGCTCTGGAAGCCCGGAGTTGACAGAGCGGTTTTGTAGAATAGAAACATTATAGACTGTTACTGTCAGAGTGTTAAATGTGATGGATAGAGAAATAGAGAAGAGGGAGGGGACTTTATACTAGCCATGTCTGAGCGCCAGGGTGCTCATGGGAAAATAAACCATCCGCATATAAGAAATGAATGAGGTAATGTGGCGGGAGCTAATGGGCTCTTGCAACGCGCCAGAACAGAAATGCTTATTACAGGATGGGCTTAACCCTTGCCGTGCTCCTCATTCCCTCGACACATTTTTATATTGCCACTAGCAAAATGCCCGTCGTTGTCATGGCCAGTCTGTGTATGCGTGTGTTCCTGGATATTTAAGGCAGTGGGATGGGGGACAGGGACAGCGTGCATTTCTCACCCCTTGAATGTATGTTGTCAGCCACCTAATGCCGGGGCAAGTTGTGCAAGACGGAGTTGTCCCAAAGTGCGGCATTGCATCTCAAGGGAGCAAATGGCAGCTGTCCACTTTTTAAAGAAGAAAACGAAGGGAAGCAGTCAGGAACACCAGTGGGTTCTAAGCATTCCCTTTGCTCCTGGTGACACGTCTTTGGAGCAAGTAATAAATTGATCCTGTTCCTAGTTATGGCCTGGTCAGATCCAGGTCAGCCACTGTGGTATAGCCCAGGGTGTGCCCTCCATGTATTTTGACCTGCAGTTCCCATAATCCCTGACCATGGACCATGCTGGCTGGGTCTAATAGGAGTTGTAGCCCACAGCATCTGGACACCATTGACTATCCCGGTGTGACTTATGCCTGTGATCACATGAGTGTGATGAAAGATGCTTGCTCCCTCCCAATGGCATGGTTCCAGTCTAGATTCCCACAAGGCTTCTATTTACTTCTAAAATTCATTCACACGTCTACTTGTTTACATTATCTGAGCAAATTCACACCTGTTTTGGCCCTCAGATGGATATTGCTGAGTTTCTTAATAATTGATCCATAGTTTGAGGATGCTTCCAGGGGTCAATGTGTCCGGAGGTTTTTAATGTTTTATGTTTTATTATGTTGTTATATGTGTTGGAAGCCACCCAAAATGGCTGGGGCAACCCAGCCAGACGGGTGGGGTGTAAATAATAAAAAATATTATTCTTATTAGTGTGCACATTCCAAACTCTGCATATTTTAAAGCACCTTCCTCTACCTGGTGCCATCCCAATGATTTGGCAAATAACTCCCTTCTGCTCTAACCAGTAAGATAATAGAATTATAGGACTGTAGAGTTGGAAGATACCCAAAAGCTAATCAGTCCAACTCCCCTCAATGCAGGAATCTCAGCTAAACCATCCACGACACGTGAGCATCTCAAAGAAGGTGAGTCCACTGTTGGAACAGCTCCTACTGCAAGAAAGTTCTTCCTGGTGTTTAGTCAGAATTTCTTTCTTTTCATTTCTTTTATTTGTAACTTGAAGCCATTGGCTTGAGTCCTAGCCTCCAGAGCAGGAGAAAACAATCTTGCTCCATCTTCCATGTGACAGCTGAGAAGCATTAAAATCTCAAATCAGCTATGATCTTACTAGGTAGACTTAGACAAGCAGCAGTCTCTTGGATTTTTGTGTTCTCTGCATGCGTTACTTGATCCTGAACTATATGCATGGCTTAAAGTCATTGAGTGAGCTACTTAAGCATTTTGAATCCTCTCCATGGCTTTACTGATCATCCTGCAAATGTGTTCACTCACCTTTTTTTAGTTATGGACTTTTAATTCTTGCTTTCCATGCTTCTGTCACAACTGTGTTTGTCGATTTATATTGTCCTGTTGCTGGAATGTATGTAAAGCTTTTTGATAGGGGATGGGTATTTTTTAAAATAATATTTTATTCAAGAATACACACACACACACACACACACACACACACACACACACACAAAACACTCAGCAATGTGCAATGGTGTGTTTTAGTTTGGGGGTAGATAAGAAGGAGAGCTGGAAAGTGATGTGAACCTTGGTTTTGGAACTGGGGAGTAATACACATGTCTCTAAGCACGTCTCTATGAAATGTTGGGAGAATACAGTTTAGTAATCCGGACAAGCGCAGTAACAATGCTTACTTATTTATTGCATTTCTATCCCACTTTTCCCTCCAAGGAACTCAGTGTGGCGTATATGGTTCTCCCCCTCCTCATTTAATCCCCACAACAATCCTGTGATGTAGGTTAGGCTGAGAGGCAGTGACTGGCCCAAGGTCATCCAGTGAGCTTCATGGCCCAGTGGAGATTTGAACCCTTGTCTCCCAGGTCCTAGGCCAACACTCTACTCACTAAACCACACTCATTTAATGTTAAAAAATTCCTTCAGTAGCATCTTAAAGACCAACTAAGTTTTTATTTTGGTATGAGCTTTCGTGTGCACGCACACTTCTTCAGATACCATTTAATGTTATCATCACTATCATTTCTCAACACTATTATTATTGCCTTTGAAGTTTTTTGGAGTTTAACAGCATTGCAATCTGCTGTAACATGGTTACATTAACACACTACAGTAAAATTGTTTTATTTATTATTCTGAAAAAGGGAACAGAAAAGTGTGGCTTTTTTAAAGTCTCACCTGCAAATTTGCATTTGGTTTTCAGTCCCCCTGGTCTCTGCCCTTTTTCCTGCAGGGCTCAACTCTGGAACCAGAATGAATTTATTTATTTACTGTCTTGAAAGACAAGTTGGTAACTGTGTGACACTGCCAGGCCCCACCAAGTATGGGATGCTGCTGACATTGCAAATTTGTCAGCATACCAGGGTCAGTTCTAGTCTCTGGGCAAGTTTAAAAGTGTACATATACATATACATCTTTCATAGGCCCAGTGATGAGCAACATTCTCTTGCGCAAATATTTTGTGCCTTTTCTCTATACAGTAGTCATAATGGCTAAATGAAAGCTAAGATTTCAGGCCAACAATAGGTACTTTGGACAGCACACAAGAAGCCCGATTTTATGAGCCATGTGTAAAGGAAAGTATCCAATATAACAAGGTATCCTTGCGTAATCCAGACTGGCATTAAGCATTAAGAAGACTTGGGTTCAAGTGCCCGCCTAATCAAGAATTTAATAAGTGGGCCTGCCCATGTCGCTGCCAGTTATCCTCAGTTGCTGTCTGAAAAACGAGAATAACTGATAAATCTCATAAAGCTGCTATGAGGATGTTTGCACTGAAATCAGTTTCTTGGTCCTTCTGGCCCTTTGACACAGCCTTCGAAACCTGGGACCAAGGTAGAAAGCTGTTTAGTGTGCACAGCAGGAATCCAAAACCATGGCTTGTTAGCATATTTTTTCTTTGAAAGGGTTCTTACACATCTCCAAATATTCCAGTGTCAGCTCAACTCTGTTGACTAATCAGATGCAACTTTTACGTTTCCTGTGGCATCTCACAGTTATGCTTTTGTGTGCTCTGGAGAGGGCTAAGTTTCAGGGGGGTATGAAAGGAAGACCTGCCCCCACATTTGTGGGTGCTGCCCGAAAGAATTAACTTGTCTCCCCACCAACCCACTTGCAGCCTTGGGAAACATTCTTGCAAATCGTTTTTATGACTGTCCCTGAATCACTTTTGGATCAAATGACGAGTAAATGTAATCATTTATTAATTTTTCCCCCCAAGAAAAGGCAGCTCAGACTTAGCGTTATTTGGTAAAACGTGCAATTGAAGCTTGTCACAAGTAATTTATTCTTGCTTGCTGTAATCTGAAGGAATACAGACACAAGACCTATAGGATAAAAAACAAAACCAAAAAAAGAGTAAAGTATTCTAGCTTTCGCTGACAGTACAAAGGTGTCATATACAAGAAGGATTGACACAGACCAAGGGGTCTTGTGGGAAATATGATAATAACTATAAAGAAGACAGATTATTCCCCAGTTGCCAACATTCAAACCTTTTTACAGTCAGTTCAAACATATAAAACTTTATTGCTCTAGCAGAAAGGGGAACAATTTCTAGTTGCACAGCTTTCCCTGGGCTGGCTTTATACCGTCTGTGTTATTGCTCTATAGTGGCATTTTAAAGTTTATTGAACAAGACTTTTACAATTGAAGGAAGTATATAAAACTGTAAATTTATTAGATTTTTCAGGATAAGTGCCCTTTCTAGTTGTGCTCAAGAATTCGGAGCTACGAGAAACCACTAGTTACAAGACTTATTAATATTAAAGACTGAAGGTGCGCACATTTTATACCTTAACTGATCTCAAAAATAATATTATCACATTACTGAAAGCCAGAGCTGTCACAGCACAGAGGTGTGAGGATAGTGAGTACAAGAATGCTGTGGGTTTCTATGTGGCACTCAGCTTGAGCCACAAATCAGTTAAGCTAGATGACTTAAACCAGGTGGGCTTGCATGCCAATGTAACCCAGTCTGCAGACCAGTCAAACTGGCATTCCTGCATTTAAGCTGATAGCAGTCAATGGGCTTAAATTTAGCTCTAATCCATGTTTTAGCAAATTTGTATATATGGGAACTAAACATCCCATAAAACGCTTTTAGATGCTAATGCGCAACAGACTCATCCATAATCTCTGCATATGAATGGGGCTAGATAGACATAAATCTAAGCAAAATAAAAAAAATTACTTCCAGTAGCACCTTAGAGACCAACTAAGTTTGTCATTGGTATGAGCTTTCGTGTGCATGCGCACTTCTTCAGATACACTGGAACAGTGCAGGCACACGAAAACTCATACCAATGACAAACTTAGTTGGTCTTTAAGGTGCTACTGGAAGGAATTTTTTTATTTTGTTTCGACTATGGCAGACCAACACGGCTACCTAAAGGTAAAGGTACCCCTGACCATTAGGTCCAGTCGTGACCGACTGGGATTGCGGCGCTCATCTCATGTTATTGGCCGAGGGAGCCGGCGTACAGCTTCCAGGTCATGTGGGCAGCATGACAAAGCTGCTTCTGGCGAACCAGAGCAGCACACGGAAACACCTCCCTACCTGTAAATAAATCCAAGCAATTTTGCTAAAGTGGATTGTGGATTGCAACCGCAGTGTCTCTTATTGTATTAAAGTTGTATCTGAGCAGAGCACAGCACAGTCAAAGTCAAAGGAACTTATCTGGCACTGATTTCAATGGGAGTGTTTGGCTGCATCATAAAGACCCTTTTTGTAATGGTTCACAAATTTTGATGGGAGGTGGCTGTTAGGGATCTGCATCTAGAAGTAAATCTCATCAAACTAATCAGGACTGATTTCCGAGTAGATATGCAGAGGATTGTGCTATTTGATCCCTGACCCCAAGCTGTGCCATTGCAGGAACTCTGAGATGATACCCTGGTTATTTGGGGGGGGGGGCTTGGAAGCCCAGCACAACTGTGAGGTCAATCCTTTTCCCTTCCATTTCCAAACCTGCCAGAGTGGGTGGTGCAGGCACTCCAAAGCAGCTTTCTCATCAGATGTCAAAGGCAACCCCTGGCCTTGGTTGGAAACTTGGGTTGCATAATTATCACATGACGGAGACAGACAAACTACAGAATGTGGGGTTTTTTTGGGGTGGGGTAAGCAGAAGCTTTCACTAGGGGTGAAAACCGGGCCAAGTGACAGCCATTTTCCTACTACTCATGTGACAATCAGCTCATTTCCTTTAAGCAGTGTGTATATTTCTTGTTATAACCCAGAGTCTCTGTGAATGCTGTGCTGTTAAACTGTCTTTTCTCACTGTTGTATATTGGGGTCCCAGGGTATGGTCTGAAAGCGCAAGGGGTCACTATCTTGCTGCAGCTAAACAGGCCTATGGCTACTCAGTGCCTGGGAACCATGTACCTGCATTGGGTTCCCACAATAGAAGAAGAGTAGAATATAAATGTAATGAATATTCATATGAGCTGCGTATAGAATATCAGAGATGGATGCGGGTGGCACTGTGATCTAAGCCACTGAGCCTCCTGGGCTTGCCGATCGGAAGGTCAGCAGTTCGAATCCTTGCAATGGGGTGAGCTCCCATTGCTCTGTCCCAGCTTCTGCTAACCTAGCAGTTCGAAAGCACACCTGTGCAAGTAGATAAGTAGGTACCGCTGCGGCAGGAAGGTAAACGCTGTTTGCATGCACTCTGGCACTTACCACGATGTCCCTTTGTGCCAGAAGCGGTTCAGTCATGCTTGCCACATGACCTGGAAAGCTTTCTGTGGACAAACGCCGGCTCACTTGGCCTGAAAAGTGAGATGAGAGCCGCACCCCATAGTCGCCTTTGACTGAACTTAACCACCCAGGGGTCTTTTACCTTTAAATTTGCCTTTTATCAGGGATAAAGAAGTGTCATATTCTTTGTGAATATCTTCTGGATTTTCTGAGTAGGATGTTTTTCAGTGGGATTTATGGAGGAGAACTTCCAGGTGTGTTGTGACCTGGCTCATTCCTCTGTGTCATGGGCTTCTTTGGACATTGGTTCATCATTTGCCTAGGTTAAACCACCCCGCCCACTGCTTCAATTTCCAGCCAAGTGCTTTTTGCTGTGCCAAGCACAAACGGCCATACAGACGTCTATCTACCCATATGGCAAGAATGGTGATTGTGCTAGGTTTTATTTATTTATTTATTTATTTATTCAATTTGGGTGTTTATTGGATAGCACCCATAGCACAATTGCAATTGAGGTTTCAAATTCAGAATGGCCAGAGGAGAAGAGTTATTGACCTTATACTCCCTATAATCTCTCATATTTTGCTTGATGCATCCAGCAGCTCATCCATAAGAATAAAGCCAGCTAGCTATCCTACCTAAATGAAATCCACTCCAGTTGAGAAGGGGGTTAGTTGACCTTGTGTCCCTTCGGTCCCAATATGGCAGATGCAGGATGGGAAGGTAGGAATTCCTTCTGGGTAGCTACATTTCCTCAATGTGAAACAAGCGTGGGTTCTCCCCCCCCCTTTTCCTTTTTTTGAGGCTTTTGAGCAACATGAAACAGCAGCAAATGCAAGGGAGTCAATAAGGACTGAATTTTTGATGAGACCTTGGTTATTCTGATCACAGCTCTGCCAATGCTGAGATCAGAATACAGATTATGGAAAGAGAGCATTGGTGTATCAAAGCCCAGGCCTAAATCTTCGCAAGGATTTTAACTCTGCTCACTGTATGAATATCGGTTGCTGTTTTATCTAGCACTTTCCCTGCAGGGTGGTGAGCCACTCGGGCTGGGTGCTCTCCAGGAGCTGGGTGCATTTGCAGACAGAAGTGGCAGGACCATTACTGCAGCTAATGGAGCTAAGAACATTATCTTGCTGTATTTTTAATAGCAAAACAAGGCAGAGCTGCTGAACACTGTGAGCGAAAGAAAAGGAAAGCTTCCCAATCCCTTGTAATCCTACGTGGCGCAGCGCTGCAGCATTGAAAGAGCAAACTGTTCTTGCTGAATTCATTTTGGGTCTCTTGAAGAAGGGAAAATAGACGAAAGGAGACCCTTGTGCTGAGATGAATTAATGCCAAAGTGCTTGTCTCAGGAATGCAAATGTGGTTAAGAATCTCTCAACTAAGCTCCCCTTTTGGGAAGGGGGGGGGAAAGAGGAGGAAGCTTGACATAAAAAGGGACACTGAGGGAATGTGAATGAAGGTTTACACCTCAATGAACCATCCTTCATTACAGCTGAACTGGTGCTCCTACAGAGATAACTAGCAGATCTGGGTAGTGCAGAGGGAGGGGGAGCTTCATGGACTGTGAGACAGACGGCAAATACCTTGCCACCAATAGACTTGAAAAGGAGACCCAGAGCCCTAGCCCTAGATTGTTGTGTGTGATATAGCTATTTGTTCAATTTGGGTGCTATTCTTGAGATAACAAGCAGCAGCCTCTCATCAGTTCATACAATTACTGGATTAATCAGGGTGAGCTGAAAGCTAGAGAAAGAGTTCCCCTTGATAGGTAGGTTCTCTTGCAATGGTTTCACCAGTGGAATGCTGTCAGCATCAGCATGGCCATGCCATACTCGCTTTCACTTTTAAATAGGTGATTAAAATACATAGAGCTTGGTGATCACAAGGACGACGGCCACAAAAATCCAGGTGCATGTTTGCAGAGATGAATCTGCACCTGAGAAGGGAGAAGTGGTGATTTGTAGCTGTAAAAACTATGAATAGAGAATAGCTAAGTACCTTCTCCTACAGCTACTTGTGTCAGTTCAGAGCCACAGCTTCACAATCTTTTCTTCATAAAAAGCACACCTCTCAGGGCACCTGTTCCGTGCATTTGCAGGGAACGTGTAGTTTCTTGCCCCATGCCCCAAGAGGCAGAACAAAGGCTTGGGGCTTTCAATTTTTGGGGGGGTTCCCACCACCACCTTTTCAAATCTCTACCTGCATGAAAAAAATACAGGTCGTTCACAGAACAATGAGCTTCTGCTAGTTCATTTGAGAACGTATATCAACATTAAATAAACAATACTGTATAGCACTTCACACACACGCAGTGAGTTTCAGGAGTTCAAAATGCTTCACATATATTATTTCAGGGAGTCTTACAATATCTCTTTAAGGCTCTGATGAAATCGACAGTAGTCCATCAAACCTTAGGCCATAATAATTTTTTTTAATGCTTAAGGTACCACAAGACTCGTTTGTCCTTTTTTCCCTATAAGAAATTAGCACTGCTACCCCTCTGGAAACAATTTTTTCTCATCTTGCAGATGGAAGGCTGAGGAGGAGGTCTAAGCCCACCTAGTAGTGAACGATTTTGACTGGGGACTTCCTGACTCATCCTATTAGCCACTACATAATGCGAGCTCTCATACCCCTTCCTACATAAATCCATATTTTTAGAGGCTTACATGTGAAAATCATTCCCAGTAGGGATTTGAAAAAAGAGGAGACAGCTTGGATAACAGTAGTGGGGTGTGTGGAGGTGCTGTGAACCTCATTGACTGCAGTTGATGGGTTTTGGTGGGCAGACATATGACCCTGATCCATTGAGTCTGGTGGAACTGTATTTTTATTTAAAAATATATTGTATTCTGTCCTTCACCTGAAAGCAATAGTATGGAAATATGCACAGTTCAAACCAAATATTTAACAATGAGATAGGGTTGTCATAGCAGGGACCCAGGTGGCGCTGTGGGTTAAACCACTGAGCCTAGGGCTTGCTGATCAGAAGGTCGGCGGTTCGAATCCCTGTGACGGGGTGAGCTCCCGTTGCTTGGTCCCAGCTCCTGCCAATCTAGCAGTTCGAAAGCACGTCAAAAATGCAAGTAGATAAGGAACCGCTACAGCGGGAAGGTAAACGGCGTTTCCATGTGCTGCTCTGGTTCGCCAGAAGCGGCTTTGTCATGCTGGCCACATGACCTGGAAGCTATACGCCGGCTCCCTTGGCCAATAATGCGAGATGAGCGCGCAACCCCAGAGTCGGTCACGACTGGACCTAATGGTCAGGGGTCCCTTTACCTTTACCTAGGGTTGTCATGCACCCGGGATTTCTCAAACACGTGTGGTTTGGGGGGCCCAGAACTCCCATTCAGGCAGATTTTTTACATTTTGTATTAAATATCTGGGTTTGGGGTTTTATTTTTTGTTTTTTAATTTTTTTGTGGGGCACACACATGCTCAGAAGGCGCTGTGCCCCGGAACAGGAAGCAGGCATCAGGTGGCCTGGAAGCAGCCTGCTGGGGTCGTGCTAGGCCTGGTGTTCCTGGCTGCCACCAGGTCTTCTGCAGCCTTCCTGGGGCCCCGCCAGGCCCCGCTGTGGTCCTGACGACTGCCAGGCCTTGTGTGGCTTTTCCCGGGGCTCCCCTGCCTCCCATCGTGAGCAGGAGGCTGAAGACAGCAAAGGTAAAAGAGGGGAGGGAAGAAGGGGGGAGCAGGCGGGCAAGGAAGGGGTTAGCTGCAGGGAGGGGGCGAGCAAGCGAGATGCGGGATGGGGGTGCCCCAATGATGGGGGGGGGGTGTCTGGGTTGAGCTCTGAAATATGGCAATCCTACAATACGTTCAAAACATCATAAAAAAAAAATTCAATTACTAAAAGCCCCCAGCAGCAGCAACAAAAAAATCAAATGTCCTAAGCTAATGGCTGTCCATTTATTTCTATGGGAGAAACAGAACATAGCACTTAGGAATGACATGACTCTGTGAGCCCCTCCAGATACCTGAAATATTTGAGCCCCTGTCTGCTCAAATGAGAAATATTTCACTAATAGAACTTAAGCAATTTTTGTTACTTTTGTGCATTATTTTGATATGATGGAACAGATGGTCGTTTTTAAAAGCTCATAATCAAAATGTTCTGTTATTCTGAAATGCTAATCTTCCCATTTTGCTTTTAACCTGAAATACTATAAACAGTTCTGCAGTGACTTCTGACTCTGCCTAGAAAGGCACAAATGTAGCGGAACACATCTTGCGTCTCCTACATCTACCTTGACTTGGTTCTAAATTGTTCCTGTGGCACATTCTAGAACGCACCCAGAACTTATAGAACCAGGAGCAAAATGGGTCCCCTTCAGAACTGTGTCCTGACCTTAGGAGCCCACTGTGAAACTGATGAGACATATACTCACCCTGGAATGCAGAAAAAGGCTGCTTCTGATAATACTTGACATCTTTGTAATGGTGTTGGCCAATACAGTTGATCTGCTGCACATCAGCAGATGTACAGAGTAGATTGATATGTATTTCTCACATATGTAAAATGCCACAAGACAGAAATTTCCCAACCTTCCTTCCAGAAAGACACACTTGTTTCAAGGTGTTATTAGTACCTGTGAATGGATTGTTACGGCTTCCTTGACGGTGACACAATGACAATTGTTTGTAAAAATAGCTGCTGGCTCTAAATAAATTTTGATTATGATTACTATAATGTTGAATAATAAAACAAATACACATTTAAAAATCAAAAGCATTTTGCAAATGTGTCTGTTAGTAGTAATAACTATTATTATTAATTATTTCTGAAAGTTCAGCAATCTGGTATATAAACACAATGTGTCTCAGAATAACTGTAGGATTATGCCCCTCCAAACAGATGTGCCTACACCCCCCACTCTTGTCCTCATTCTGTCCACTCCCTTTAATAGTGGCTCAGATCCACCCCCTGCTTTTTTTTGGGGGGGGGGGTGTCCCTTAGCTCACCTCCTAGCAGGAGACTAGGTGACAAAGAGACTTTGCTTCACTGATGTTTTGTTGAGCCCCTTTGGCTTATGGCCTTATTATCTGGGTGTATGTGCCTCTTCCCTTGTAGAATGTGGTTTGGCTCACTTGCTTGTGTCATTAGAAGTCATTATATTCGATTCCACATATTTTGGGTCCACCTGCTTTCTCTAAAAGGGTATGAGAATGATTAATGGAGAATGCCCTGGATTGTGGTAATTAATGGGGAGTGTACAGGGGGGTTGGTCTATTTTGCCTTTTGGGGTAGGAGAGTTCTCCATGTGACCATCGTGATTCCTTTGAAATTTGGGGTTGGACTATTCATTGAGTAGGTAAATAAGGAAGAGGAAGAAGGATTGAGGGTACCTGTCTTTTGTCTGAGAATGTAGATTTCTCAGTCTGCTATAATCAAGTGCAATGTGGAAATGGGAACTTGCATTTTCCTGTTGGGAGAGAGGTATGTCTTAACATTAGAGTTCCATTAGGCAGAGCCAATATGTGTATTTTAGCATCCAAAGACAGAAAGAAAGAGAGAGAGAAGGAGAACAGCTGCCAACTGGGCAGTTGTGTCTGTTGTCTGCCGGCTGCTGCTACCCACTCGTTACAATTAAAATGAAGTGTCCGTCAGCGGCTATCTTCGCTGTGTGGCCCATATGTTTCTGAGCTGATACTGTCCGGATTATTCTGTTCGGGAAAACGATAACGGCTGTTTATAACCTTGGCAAAGACTGAGGCCTAATCAGGCTGGAGCACATTTTCGCAGACTGCCTGATAACAGGCTGTTAGCAGCCTTATCACTGGGGAGAGATAGGCCAAAATAAGCAGATCTGTGAGCACAGGAGCCCAACCTAGCCATGCATACTCTGGCCTGGCCTTTCTTTTGAGATGCCTTTTCCCTGGCTGATTTCAGAGAGAATTGAAGGCACACAGGGGAGGATTAATCAACAAAGGGGATGATGTATGTCTGGGTGTTTCATTCACATGTAGCTTAAATAGAAAAGAAGGGAAATGGAACGGTAGAACAGAATCAAAGGAAAGGAAGCCTTAGAGATTTCTGAAGCTGCCATCTTTCCAACATCGCTGCCAGACTAATTCCAGTACTGTGCTATGCAGCCTGATGTTCCCTCTAGAAAGTCAGTTCTTGCCCTTCTCTGCTGCTGTCTCTCACAGACCTACCCCCTTTATGGTCCTGCTTATAAAAGTGGATGCTAAAAGTATAACAGTCCATTTTAAAAAAAAAATGTGCCAGCTGCCAAGGCTGAAAATTATGTACTGTGTGCTAAATAAACAAGTTTCTGATTCACTCCTGATAGAGTTTCCATCTGATAGATCTATCATCTGATAGATCGGATGAAGCGGGGTATACAAATTTAATAGAAAAGAAAGAAAGAAAGAAAGAAAGAAAGAAAGAAAGAAAGAAAGAAAGATAAAAAGATCACAAAAGTCTAGCTTGGGGAAAACTGAGTGAGGTATGGTGAATTTCTCTCTGTTTTTTAAACTGAGGTTGTTGTCCCCCCTCCCCTTCTCTCCAGAGGAAAAAGCATAGATTCAAAGTGCTGGGGGGAAGCACTTTGAATCCAAGTCACTTCATCCAGCCCACTTGGGCAGCCAATTCCCAGCAAATTGTCGGGGCTGCACTCACAAAGAAAGGCACTGACAGAGGTAGGTAGCTGTGTCACTAATCTTAGGGATACATGAGCACCACACTGCTCATTCCAAAAGGGGGCTAAGCTTTTGTGAACCTTCAAACTGAATGCTTGCAAAAGCTCAAGAAATTTGTGTGTGTTAGATGCATACACCCACAAGGCCCAAGGGCATTCACAAAGAATCTGCTGTCTCCATTTTCTTCCATTCAGCCAGGGCCCAGAAATTACAATGGAATAGGCATAGGGGGCTGTGGCAGTGGCGGGTTCTCTCAGGGAACCTGGCGCCTTTCCTGCTGATGGTTGGGTCTCTTGACCACCCTGGAGCATGGATAAGGAGAAGCGGTGACAGCTCCCAGGATCAAATCGTTGCTCATCCACACTGACCTCAGATTAGCATGAATTTGCCAATTTTGAGGCAGAGGTGAGGGGGGAAGGGGGGGGGGAAACAATCCAAATTTCATGGCAGCGATAGATTCTGGCTTTTGTGGTGGCAAAATGCAACAATCCTGCACTGGTAACAGTTCACTGATGGCAAAGGTCTCTACCCTGCACAACAAGGTTGTTTACAAGTTGGCAAGCAGCTCAAGTAGTACAAGCGTCACTGAAATGATTGGAAATTGTAGAAGAATATGGGAGTTCTCTATGCCAGTGTTTCCCAACCTTGTGCCTCCAGATGTTTTGGGACTACAACTCCCATCATCCGTAGCTAGCAAGACCAGTGGTCAGGAATGATGGGAATTGTAGTCCGAAAACAGCTGGAGGCACAAGGTTGGGAAACACTGCTCTATGCTAATTACATTAATATAAATGGAGCTTGCAGAAGAGAACTCCCCAATGTGCTAGAGCTCAAATTTGCTGCAAACATACATTTGTTGTGCTGACTGTATCAAAAGGCCCAAGGGACAAGAATGCATCCACTGGAGGAACTCTGGATGCAAACAGGGAGGGTCTCATCAAAAGATGTCCGAAGATGACCAGTAAGAAGCACAGAGGCTTCACCACATTACTTCCTTTAAACACACACACACACACACACACACAGAGAGAGAGAGAGAGAGAGAGAGAGAGAGAGAGGAGGGTTGATTGTAAAGAAAAAGCATACTGTACAAAGAAGCGACACATCTTTTCCCAGCTCGAGTGGATGGAATAAACACTGATTTGTTCCTTGTTCAGAGACAAGCCTGCAAGGCAGTGCCGGTCTTATGCCTGCAGTGTGTTTGTTCTACCTTTCTAAACACACACACACACACACACTCTCTCTCTCTCTCTCTCTCTCACACACACCTGCCCATAGTAACCGGATGAGGCATTTTTCGCCACTCCAGTGCTGCTGAGAACAACTCCCAGTTGCTACCAGAAGGTATTTTTAGCTGCATTATTTATTTGAACACCTGCCTGCTACTCAGAGACAGAGCATGGAGGGTCTGTGTAGGGAAATCTGGACCTTTTCCATGGATTCAATTGTGCAAATCCAGGCACGGTACATGAGGCACCTGCCCTTTTGTTCCTGCAATTTGCCCAACGTAGCAAAGGAAGCAAAGACACAGCCGTGAAGGCAAAAGATGATTCCAGCTTGCTTTCCTCCACCCAGAAGTAGTTTATTTTCCTAGACTGCCAGCACTGTTCTCCTGGTGAAGCTTAAATCCAGGGAAAAAAATGCCCAAGGCATGTAGTCCTGCTGTTCTCCAAGAGGACTGATAGTTGGGAATTCACTGGGATGGTATTTGGCTACAGGCTGTTATCCATGTGATGCACCCACTGAACAGAATCTGTGCTTATCCAGTATAATTTCCCCTATTTTTGTCATTATTTAGCCACCATTGTCCTAATAATTGTTTCCAGACAGCTACAGGTATAACTGTGGACAGCCTGGGTCACACATACTATGTTCTCCAGGTACCTGCATGTCTGGTGTCAAGAGGGACAACAAGAGAAGAGGAAGATTTGTTAATGTTTAAAATATATTACATGTTTTTTGGTGAGCCAAGGGGGGGGGGAAAGTCCATACAATCAAATATCGGCCTTAGAACATTTTTAGTACGGTATACAGTATTTGCATTGTTTTAGTTGGTCTTTTATATATAATCTATAATATGTATATATATTCTTTTTTGGTGTTTTGTTGCCTTTGTAAATAACTCCAGAGCTCCTTTTGCTATGAGGTGTGATGTATAAATTGTCTGAACCAAAGTGTATTAAATCTGGAAAGCAGATTTATAATAAATGCACATACTACATCTAAAATGGGTAAAATTATTGGCGATTCTGCAGCTCACATGTTTGGTGGCTGGAAACCTACTCTGGGATACATGCATATAGGCATGCTTGGATACACCCGGTCTGCTTGAGATTCCTCCATTGCAGGGGGTTGGACTAGATAATCAAGAGAGTCCCTCCACACTACAATTCTATGATTATGTGATATGATTCTGTTCTGTGTGCTACTTTAATGAACCTTGTAGCCCATTGTTGGCCCCAGAAGTGTGAGAGTAATGTGGGTGCTGCAAGCAGGGGGTAAACTGACTTTTTCTGTCTCGCCCAGCAAGAAGAATGAACATTCCCCAAGGTAAGCTTGCAGTCTCTCAATGACCTTTTCGTAAAGCATTATAATCAAATCGAACATTTCCAGTTGCACCATTAATGTATGCCCCCTGGAGAAATGCGCCCTGTTATTTATTATCATTACTACTATTATTATTACATATTTCTGAGACACCCTTTGAGCTGAATACAAAGTGACCACTCTAAGAACTAGCTCCAGGGTCTCTCTTGGCAAGGAGAAGGGAGGCTGGATGCCGTTCAGCTCTGTGCGATCTGTCCTGACCTCTCCCAGGACATGCTAAGTGGGGCATTTGGGTTTATCTTTTCTCCTCAGCTGCTATTCCTGTGGAAGCTTCTAGGCTAACAATGTCTTCTTCTTTTTTTTATCTTCCCACTATAATGACTCCCCCTGTAATTGCTTCCAGATTTGTACCAGATTTGTCCTTCTAGCAGTTTCTCTAGTGAAGTAACTATGGCCTAATTCTCTCTAAGGTGGTAAACCTGTGTCTGGGCTGTACCACTGAGCTCACATGGTTGAATAATCCTATCATCATCATCATCATCATCATCATCTACACATTGAAACTAGTCGAGCTGCAACATGCAATTGGTTAGATTATTTGTGTGTGTGTGTGTGTGTGTGTGTGTGTGTGTGTGTGTGTGTGTGTGTAAACTGGGTATGTTCCTTCGTCTCCAATGTTCAACAAAACCGCTTGACCGATAGCGTTGAAATTTGGGCACAAAGTCAAATGTGACTACCTGAGTGACCCCATACTGTTTTCAAAGACAGGTGTGTCACCTACGCCAGGTAAAAAACCCCAAACCCTGTGTTTCAGAACTCACAAATCACACGAAAGTGCATGCTGGGAGCACAGGAGAGGTTGCAAAACAGCGCCCTCTAGCGACGGCTACATTGTACTGCACCTAGGAAAGCTTCCCTCTCCACAGGATCTCAGCTTGGCTTTGCAGACTAGGCCGCTTTGCAGACTAGGCCGAGTGGAGGTGGGGGCTTGCCTGGGTGGGGGTGGGGGGGGGAGGGGCCGGGATAGGTCATGGGTCGGGACAGGGTGGGGGGGGAGTCACAGGGATGCACCTGAGTAAACATAACACGTGTAAAACAGGGGGACTCTGAAGGTGAGGGGAGTCTGAAGGGGGACTCTGGGGCTCCATTTAACAGACTGAGCCACAGCAACACATGGCAGGGCCAGCTAGTAAATTATAAACTTTAAAGTGACTAAAAGAACATTGGAAGTGCTCTAGTGCTGATCCAAATGATTCTCTGGCACCTGTGATAGTGAAGTGGGGATGCTTCCTGGTTGTGTGTGTGTGTGTGTGAGAGAGAGAGAGAGAGAAAGGACAGGAGAAAGCAGGTGTTGAACATAATAAGAGCCTGCTTCATCAGGCCAATGGTCCATGTAGCCCAGTATCCTGTTCTCACAGTGGCCACCCAGGTGCCACAAGCAAGAACATTCTCCAGCAACTGGTCTTTGGCAGTATTTCTGCCTCGGCTGTTGGTGGGTGGTAGCAAGTAGAAAATCCTGAACTTTGGGGTGGGGTGGCTTATCCATGCTCACAATTTCTCCACTCCCCCCCCCCAGGGCAGCCCGCAATTTAAAGCTCTAGATCCGAACACCCCCCCCCTTTTGGGGGGCTCCGGAGCTTTTGTCACAAAAACCCTCTCTTTAAAGCTCAAGCATAGCAAATGGCAATCTGCGGGAGACCCAAATTGACATTTGCTGCGATTCAGCTTTAAAGAGCAAGTTCTCGCAGGGAAAGCTCGGGGCCAAGAAATAAAAACAAGCTTGGACATGGAGCGTTAAAACACGGACCTCTGCCTAGAAAGGGTGAGGCGAAAGTTAAGTGCTGATAGGCCATTACAAGTAAAAGCAACAGTAGCTACCTCTCCCCTCCCTCAACTTAAAAATGAAGCCTTTTTTCACTGATTCGTAGAGAAAATCCTCCAAGCAAGTGGGCAGGGGGCCATCATGCCCCAATCGGAATGACACTATGGCATGACATACTGTTCCAGAAACATTGTGGGGAGATATGGTTGCCTGTCTGGTTCCATTTGAAGTGGCAGGAAAGCTTTGTTTTTAAGAAGAAATGCTCGTGTGTGGCCAGGGGCAGGGTTGGGGGGAAGAGAAAGAAGGTACTGCTACTTTCATTTTGACAGCAAGTCTTTTTTTAAAAAAACAAGGCCTTAGCTGGATCTGGCTAAAGGTCCATGCAGTCGGCATCCTGTTTCCCACTGTGGTTAGCCAGAAGCCTCCGGGGAGTCCAAGAACAAGGCATGAGGGATGTTGCGGCATACCAACCCTAGCCCCGGATGTTTCATCTCCTGTCTTGTTGTGAAGCTGCTAACCATGGTTTCCCAGTTCAGATGAAATAGCAGGGGGCCTATCCTGGTTTATCAAGGCATCCTTCAAAAGGAGGAGTGTTGGTGCCACAGGCATTGGGAGAAGACTTGCTCATTATCCAACTGGAACAGTAATAAAATATGAAATGGAAACTAAAGACTATTACATCTCAAATTATGGTACACACAGAGTAGATCCCTGTACAGAAATATTATAATGTGTGAAGTAGCCCTCAGGCAGATGTGATAACAACACGCATGCCTGTCATTGGTTTTGTGAAACTATGTGTCAGAAGAGGACACTTAAAAGGTGAATATTTAGTATTGGCAGCATATAATTGCTGCTGTTGTTTGTTGATAAGCATTTACACAAGACTTTTAAAGGGTTTTAAAATCTATAGCTTGTGTTTCTCAAGCTAAAGTTGTGGTGTAAGTTTACAAATGAAAACTGAATTGCACTACGTCAGCGATCCTTTGACTGTGTTGTGCTGCAGATAACTTCTTTGCTTTTTGTGGCATTATGGCTGAAGGTTGTGCAGGCTAAGCACTTGAAACGCTCAACATTTTGATTGAGTTGATTACTCAATATTAGTAGAATGCTGCCATTACTAAAATGAGTCCCTCATAACATTACTTATGGATTTATTAATCATATTTGTATTCTATCCTTCCTCCCAAGAACTTGAGATGACATAAATGGTGTCAACCTATCTTATTTGCAACTGCAGCTCTGTTCAGTAGGTTGTGTTGAGTAAAAGAGAGTTGCCCACAGCTGCCCTTTAAGTTTATGCGTGAGCAGGTTCTGTCCCTACATCTCTGCACTGCCAAGTCTGGATCTCAAATAAGATAGGCAAATTAAGGCATAGGGAGTTCATAAATCCCATAGACAATTTGTTTTGGGGCCCAGTACTGGCTTCGACCTATAAAGCCTTAAATGGATCAGGACTGCAATACCTCAAGGACCGCCTCTCCTCTCCAGCCCGGACCTTGCCATCATCCGAGGCCCTTCTTTGTGTGCCTTCTCTACAAGAGGTCCAGAGGGCGGCAACACGAGAGTGGGCCTTTTCTGCAGTGGCTCCCCATTTGTGTGATGCTCTCCCCAGGGAGGCTTCCCTGGCACCATCATTGTATATATCTTTAGGCACCAAGCAGAAACATCCCTCTTTACCCAGACCTTTGGCTGATTAAACAATGGATGGCCTTTTAAATGTGTCTGAGGGGTATTGTTTTCCCCTCCTCCTCCTTCTGCTGTGCATTTTGTGTTTTTATACTGTAAGCCACCTTGTGATCTTCAGATGAAGGACAGTATATAAAATTAAGAAATAAATATTTAGAAAAGTGGGCAGATGAGTGGTTCTTGACAGACCTCAGGAACCCAGGCTGCCCATCTCTTATTTGTAGGCTACTTCTGCTGGCTCTTCTTTCAAGATCTAGGAGCGCTGTTTCACAATGAGTCACAAATCATGCAGTGCCTTGCAGGTTGGTCCCTGAGAATCCGGGCATCTGACTGCGTGGTACAGAATCAGCAAGGGTTTTATTACTCTAGTTTCTTGAACTGCCCAACATGGCGCATGTTTATGTAATTGCTTGCAGTATGAATTGCTAATGGGAAAATAAGGAAAGAGATGGGGGCGGGTGAATGGGCAACATGTAGAATTCTCTATCTGCTAGTGCTAAAGTGCCTTTGTCATTTGAAGTGAAGTGAATGTCCACTCAAATCTACGTGGAGACATTATCTCTGGAGTGTGTGTCTGCTTAAAAGCCCTTCTGGCACAGCTGACATTTTGCTTGCAATGACTTGGAACGTTGCATATTTATGAAGAATTGGAGGCTCGCTGGGGATTCACTGGACTTGGACCTGTGACCTCCTGAGACACTGAACCGGGGATGTGGCTGGCTTATGAGGAACAGAGGCTTCCTGCTGAAACACTCTAGCCATTGCAGTTTCATCCTGTCAGCAAGGAAAGGTGAAACAGCATGTTCCCAAGCCATTATGGGAAGGGCTCCCCCCCCTTTTAATTCAGCTAATATAGCTAACTCTGACTTGCATAAAGCTGGGAGCACATCCACAGAATTGCCAGTGCAATTGATCCCCTGCTTCCCTCAGTTTAGGGGGAGGCTACGCGATAACCCATCCTTTCCCAGTCTTCTTTTATTGCTGCAACTTGTTAAGACCCCTACATTTGACTGCAACTCTTGCAAATCTAGGGGTCTAGTTTTAAATTGCCAGCATATTCTGGTAAGCCTTTCTTTCTTTCTTTTTGCAAACAACTTTGACAAACTCCTCATTGCTTACAGAGAGAATAGCAGGAGGCTTTGACCACGTAGCTGGTTCTTAACTGGTATGACCAGCTCTCTTTTTGAATTGGCCCTTTCCTTCGAATATCTTATATTATTTGTTGTTTTTGGTTTTAAGAATGAAACTGAGATGGTGGTACCCTTAAACAGCAGCTCATCTGGTGATATTGTAAAGCTCCGAGGGTTGAGAACTTTGGTAACAGTGACCATACGTTTCCAGGTGCAGGAAATTTCACACTTGTTGACTGGTTTGTGCACACGCATTTTTGCTCTGAAGTGGTTAAAAGAAGCTGAACAAACCTGAAGGGGACATTTGTGTGGTCCTGTTGATGTTGGAAATTGCCAGAGGCTTCCTATTTTGGAACTTTGTCCATTGTCTTACCATAAATAAACCCAAATTTCCCCATCAAGGTACAAAAGGTCCTTTATGTGCAACTGTCTACCAGAGCCCATTCTGTCAAAAGGTTTTCAGCTCAACTCCCCATGATCGTAAAATAGAAATCTTTAAAGCGCACCACCCTTTGTTACAGTAGATCCCAGGGCAAGGTGCAAAATATAGGGTACATAAACCCCATAAAACAAAATGCATCTCTTAAAATATAATTAAACAGTAAGTGCAGCTGAACCTATAGAGTAGGTTGATGATTCCACCATCAAATTAATACACTAACTGACACACTGAAAATGCCTGGGCAAACAAAGAGGCCTATACTTGCCTTTATTTGCCTGTGAAATAACAGAAGTGTCACTGGTTACACATGCTTCTAAGGAGAGGGCATTCCACAAGCAGAGCACCATGGCAGAGAAGACTCTGCCACGTTTTTTGCAGCACCACCCCCAATAGTGGTATCTGTCCAGGCTGGAGTCAGACTCGAGTCGGCAAGCAAGAAGCAGAATTTGTCAGAGGAGTTAACTCTTGATTCAAACAAGCGCCTTGCAACTCAGCAATGCTTCCCAGTAAGACTTGCCCCAAGGAGCAGCTGCCATGACTGACGGTCCCCCACCTTCAACCCCCTGTAAGGCTCTTCTTCTGCCAGATGTTTCCCAAGCAGTCTCAAACTATGCCTGGGCATCTCTAATCTCTGTTCTGTTCTATGCCCCACTCTTTGTGTCCTTGGACACAAGGAGGAAGGGGAGCCTGTCACAGTAGGAGAGGCAGGCTCCCTGTATTCTTCTGCATTCTCTTGGCCCTCCTCCTCTGCTTTCGGAATTTCCCTTTCTAAGGCTCCCCCCCCCCACTAAATACTGTTGCCCCTTCAGCATCCAGCAACTCCTCCCTCTGTTCTCCGGCTGACCTCTCCTCGGTGTCCCACCACCAATCCCCGGGCTCTGAGCCTGCCTCCTTTGGGGGTTCCCTTAGGGGTTCCCCAGCGGGTGCCTCCCACCACTCCTCATCATCCAGCCAGTCCCTGACATCATGCAGAGAAGAGCTCCGCCAGAGATACTAAGACAGAGAGGTCCACCGTCTCAGATCAAGTGGGCCGCAAGAGTACTTTGACCCAGAACCTGAGGGCCACACACTGAATTAAATTTCCATACCATTGATTAAAGTGCACGCAGTGTAGTTAATATTATTTAATATACACAATTAACATATTTGATTAAATATATGTAGAATTAAATACACAACAAATAGATTTAATATTCTTATTTATTAAACAAGTTCAATACACAAACAGATGAATGCATTTTCATTAACAATGCAGACATCAGTGGGGTGTCTGAGCCAGAAAATTCTTCACAAGTTGATCTCAGCCTAACCTGCCTCACAGGGTTGTTGAGGGGATTAAGTGAAGAAGGGAGAGAATCCAATATGCTACCTTGTGCTCCTTGTTTTAATGTGAACTCCCTTTGGGTATGGGAAAGAAAGCCAAGAAAAAAGGTAAAAGCCCTTAAAAGCACACATAAAAAGCATGGGGCTTTTGTGACCCCAAAGTCGCTTCAATCCACGTCCAGCTTTAACTCTATGTTGCTATGAAATGGCTGTTTCCTTCTAAAAATGGTGAAGCCCAGGCTTTTAAAGCTGTCCCTCTGATTGGCTGAAAAGATCCCTCCTCTTCAGAGAGGGGGGAATTTGCGGGCGGGACCTGCTGTACGCGCTGAGCAGGGGTGTGCGTTCGGCCCCCTGCTCTACCTATACCTCTGCCGCGCTCAGGGCCCTGGCTGGCCAATAGGGCCAGCTGTGGGCAGAGTTACCTGTTCTAAAAGAGCGCGGCAGCCTCCAGATCGCCCCTTTTCGCGCTGCTCCTCGTCGGATCATGGAGTTGTCTGGTGTGTTCGAGGACTGGTTGTGGCCATCATCCAACCCTCCTCTTATAGGGGTATCCTTAAGGGATCCGGCGGTCGTGGATCCCGTCGGTCCCAGCTCCTGCCCACCTAACAGTTCAAAAGCATGTCAAAGTGCAAGTAGATAAATAGGTACCACTCCAGCGGGAAGGTAAACGGCATTTCCGTGCGCTGCTCTGGTTTGCCTGTTGTGAAAATTTGAAGGAGGAAGCCCCAAGAAAATGGGTCCGATCCCGGGTGGGATCCCAACCCCAGCAGGGTGCTGTTTTGTAAAACAACAACAACAACAACAACCGCTGAACCCAAAATGACAGAGACCAAGACCAGAGTATAGCTGAGAGCAACGCGGCTAGTTAAGCCCAATCCGTTAATTAAGTAAAGCTGTTGGCAACAGGGTTCTTGCTCTCACGACAGGCGATGGAGAAGAACCCGGAACAATGGAAATTTCAGATATTTATATAGTTTCGGTACAATAAAAGACAATAGAGTAAATAGCATTATCCGGGCGCGGTGAAGGGATTTTGGGAGGATGGGTGTTGCACCAACCCCCCCCCCCCCAACAACACGCCAGAAGTGGCTTAGTCATGCTGGCCACATGACCTGGAAGCTGTACGCCAGCTCCCTCCTCGGCCAGTAAAGCGAGATGAGCGTCGCAACCCCAGAGTACCTTTTATTTCTATGCCAGCAGCAGGAGCCACTCATGCATTGGTTTGAGTAGGCAGAGGAAAGAACTGTAAGCGTTTAAGTCTCAGGTTAAATGGGCTGCGAGATCAGGACAGTGTTATTTGTTTGTTTGCTTGCTGGCTTGAAGTATTTTTGCAACAGGCAGGGTGGTGGTGGTGCGCAAAAGGAAGAGAACAATAGAAATATAAAACATATTAAAAACTGGTCAGACATTCTTGACTGTTAGTTATAGGGGCTGATATCAATCATTCAAACCAAGTATGGTTAGATTTCCAAAACCCACCATTTGCAAATCCACTTCAACTCATAATTTCAGGGTAATGCTGGTTGGAATGAATGAATCAACCACAGTGGGGCTATAGCAATAAACTAAATAAACAATGGTTACAGCAAACCATGACTACCTCACAAGAGAGCAACTTCATGGTGAGTACCAGCACCTATTTTTCTAGGGGGGGGGGGGAGCACTGGCACAACATATTAAGAAGCGGGAGGGCATTTGGTTGGGCTGCTGGTGGGTCTGATGCAATGTCTTGCCTTCACAGGGAGGCTCCTTGGAATGCTTCACAAGAGCACAGGCATGAGGGTTTGTTTTGTCAGGATGTCCATGTAGCTTTCTCAAAAGAAGATCTGATGGGTGACACAATCCGACAAAACATTTCTGTGTGCTTCTAAGTGATGGGTGGGAATATTTCTCGTAGCCATTCCATGGAGGTAGAACTTGGTTTGGAGTTGGCTCTTGGCAGTATGGAATATATGCAGGTCCCACCATATGAAAATTCATTATCCAAATACAAGAAATTAGTACCCAAACCTCGCTACACACACTGCGGGTTCAGATATCCAAACAGCTAGACCTTGTATAGTACTATAAACAAATAAGCAGGCATAAACAAGCCAGACTTTTTGTGTTTCGCTGGTCTGCGGCAGCTGTTTATCCAGAAACCACAGTGGGAAGAAGTGGGAGATACTGGACAATTAGGAGAGCATTTCTCCCCCCCCCCTTTGTTTTCATTTTGCAAGATTTCAGAGGGTTTTCCTGGGTTTTCCTATTTTTTGTTTTTGTTTTGGTTATTTTGGGGTCAAAATTCTGTGCTTGGGAACACATTAGAATTTCCCCCATAGAAATCAATGGGAATCATCAACTCGTTATTTGAATGCTCACCTAACAAATGATTTCCTGAGAATGTATTGTGTTCGGATAGCAGGATAGCTATACAATCTAGCCAGACCATAATGGCCTCTGTGTGTGTGTGTGTGTGTGTGTGTGTGCGTGTACGCGCACACACACACACACACACTTTTCTCCAAGGTTCACTAGAGAGCTGTCCTCTGTCTCAGTCGTGCTTGGCTGTCAGAGGTTATATATCTCTGCTGTGCTCATGCTCATCCTCTGTAACCATTTTCTGCTACAGAATCTTCTGACTGCTCGGTGAAGCCTTAATCCCTAATGCAGCGATCAATGGATGTGCGCCTTTACCACTCGGATGCTCATTTTTTAATCCCCACTGCCTCCCTCAATGTCATCTCTTTCCATTTTTCTTTATAGAATTTCAGGTCTGCTGTACCTGCTGATTACTTAGTGGACATCTCCCTTAGTTAATTCCATCGATTTTCAAATCCCGCCAGGTTTGAGGTCCTTAGATTTTTGAAGAAGCTTAAATGGAATGTCTAAATTCCAACATTTTCATTATATAAATTATATGGCCAGCGAGATGCTTGGGCGGCAACACTTTACTGTTACTTTTTTTGGGGGGGGGGAGTGCATTGTGGTGAAAAGAGCTGATTTTGCATGATTACACAAATGCATGCAGGATAAGTCTATCAGTGGTTATAATAATGGCTGCCATGCCTCCAGTATCATTGTGCTATGCTTCTGGATACCTGTTCCTAGAGATCATGACTAGGAGAGTGCACCCATCTCATGATTCCTGGCTTCCCATATCCCATCTGGTCAGCCACTGTTAGAACAGGAAGCAGGACTAGATGAGGCTTGGGCCTGATCCAGCACTGTCCTAGCCAGGCAGAAGACTGGCTTATCTCTGGGGCAGGGCAAGCAGAAATAGTCTTTTGAATCTGTGTTAGCTGAAGAATAGCAAAAAGGTAAAAGAAGGTCGGTGTTGATGTGGCCCTTCCCGATATCCCCTCCCCCTCCATCCTTGCTAACTTCTTCAGCAAACCCCCATCACTCCCCCTTTGTTGTGCCCACATGACGCATTCTGCACTCCTTGGTCTCTGAGGTGGATCTGATCCACATATCTCCTGCATCATCTGCACTGGGCACAACTTAGCATCTGCATAGCCCCAGAGCTACCACACTTAGCAATGGTTAGTGTGGTTAGCAGCTGAAGGAGTGTTTAAATTGCACTGCCTCCCTTTACAGCATATAGGCAAATGCCTTTACACAGAGGTCCCTCCCTCGGGGATCAGCTCTTGTGGTTAAGTAGGCAGAAATCCAAATATTGTAAGTAACGCAAGCAAAAAGCACACAAAACATAGGCAGGAGACTCTGCTATCTTCATGCTTAAGAATAAAACTTTACTAAGAGTGGTGGGGTTTTCTTTCAATAATGCATGCAGATGATTGCATCTTTTGATTGCAAGGCTACCGAACAGACCCCCCCCCCCCGTCATCAGCCCACAGCTTGCAGCAAACGATTAGCATTCAATATACCAATCATCTCCAATCTTTCCACAATGTGTGGAGCACACTGGGCTTACCCTTCTGCGTGCTGGATTCTTAGCACTCCTGAGGCTGTGTATTTTGAGAATATCCCATGCAGGCTTTGAATGGGAGGACCAAGATCTTTGACAACGTGTGCTGGAATGTTTTTATCTGATTGAACAGAGGCCAGGACTCTGAAAAGAGGGCAAAGCATCCCTCCCCAAGCAAGGCAACTGCCCTGAGAAAACCAAGGTGTTGGAAATGCGCTAATCTCCACCACCAACATCTGAATGGGCCTGATGAGAGACTGGAGTGCAACTGAGGAAGACTCTGTTGCTATGCACAGAGAGCTTAATTTTTTTATTACCCTCCCCTATTTAATGTCTGTCTCCCAGGCAGCTGGTGATGTTTTAATGAAGCTGGAATTGTATAGTCTGTAGCCCTGGATAATGCTAAGCTGCCGAGTCAGAATCAAATTAATAATTCATGAAATTAAAGTGTATAATTAATTCGAGCTGTGCAGATGAGGAGAGGGCTCGAGCCTTCAGCTCGAAAGAAGCTTATGTTATGGAGAGAGAGAGAGAGAGAGAGAGAGAGAGAGAGAGAGAGAGAGAGAGAGAGAGAGAGAGAGAGAATGTGAGTGTGGTTTAATATCAGGTGCCGCCGCAGAGTGGCTAGAAGTTTAAGCTGCCGTAAGCATTTCTTATCTCGCCCCCTAATTTTCAGTTGTGTATCTTTGAGCCTCAAAGGGTCCACATTTATGAGAAATGTTTGCAGGCAGCTGTTTTTAGAAGGCTTCAGGGAAGCCATGATTTCACTCAACGGGGGGGGGGGGGTTCAGGAGATGGAGCTTCTGGATTTCATCAGTGTGCACACGCACACACAGCATTAATCAGACCGTTGGTCCATTTAGCCCTGCACTATGTGCTCTGACTGGCAGCAGCTTTCTAAGCTCCCAGACTGCCAGCCCAGCCTACCTGAGGTCTTCTTTTCAGTTATGATGCCAGTGATTGAAGCTTTAGAATGCAAAGAATCTATGCTGCCTTCCCATTCTGATATAGCTTTTAAAATATTAACTACAGCCTGTGTTTTCCATTGCTGCATTTAAAAAAAAGCAACATTGCTAATTCTTACATTTAGATTTCACACATCTGTTTTTTCTAGATTTTCAATTTATTAGAGCACAGAAGCTGGCATTTTAAACGGCAAACTGGCTGATTTGGAGGTTATCCTTTACTAGTAAAACAACAACAGTTCATTACATGCCAGGAAGTGGGACACTTAGGGAGAAATTGGGAACTTCCCAGACACAGCTGGTGTTTGGGCCTTGTAAACATTGTCTGGGCTGAAATTGTTGAAATGTCCTGGAAAATCTGGACATATAGCAGCCCATGTAGGAAGTGTAGATTTTGGCAAATGTCATTTAAAATAGCTGAAAACTCTTTTTTTTTAGATTTTGCCTCCCCCCCCAAAAAACCCACCCACTTTTGTGTCTGGATTTTCACTTTTTGAAATATTTTTTTCAATATGGCAACCCTATATTAAATATAGGCAATGTTGTGGAGAGGTGCAAACTACCAGTAGCTTCTTTCACCTGGCTCCCAATTATGGCTTTTCCTCCATTTCTGTACAAAGCTAGCAGATAGTTTGCCTTTTAGGATGACAACACCAAAGGCAAGGCAAAGTGATGTTGCTCAGTGGAAATGTAAACTGGATTGCATTCAGTACTTTTGGCTGTATCCAGGGCCGGTGCTAGGGTCACCTTCTGCCCCCCCCCAGTGTGAATGGCAGTAGGGATGAAAAGGGGCACAGAGCCCATGTTGCTGGCCTGGGCAGCGGGCGCTGTCTCCATGCCACTGCCGGTGCCGCTTCCTTCCTGCTCTTGCAGCCAATCAGAGGCTGCGGGCGCCTCTGGGCCGAGCGGGAGGAAGCGGCCGGAAGCGGCCGAGAGCAGGAAAGAAGCGGTGCCGACAGCGGCACGGAGACAGCGGCCGCTGCTGCTGTGCGCGCCCAGGCCAGCCTCCAGAAGGCGCGCACAGTGGCGGCGGCCTCAGAGGAGGATCGGCTCCTGCGTCCTCCTCCCCACAGTGCCCCTGTTCGCCAGGTGTCCTGGCACCCCCCAGCCCGAGTCTAGGGACGGCCCTGCAAGCAGTGGCGGGCGGGCTGGCCAGCACAGCGCCCCTCAATTTTGGTGCTCTAGGCAGTGGCCTGGTTTGCCTTTATTAGCGCGCCGGCCCTGGCTGTATCATGTTCCTATAATACTCCCTATTTCTGGATTTGGTGATTTGGTGAGGGGGTAGAGCTTTCCATTCCTTCTAGGACTTTCTTTAATAAACTGGGGGGGGGAATTAAAATGAGTTTCGAAATCCTGGGTAGGGAGAGCATCTTCACAAGTTTGCAACATGTAAATCTATTTAATTGTCATTTACATACTTTTATTTAATCTGCTAATCTGTTGAAGGTATATTTGCTCCAAACTGAGTTGACTTTGGCTTTGCTTGCATGATATGTTTTTTGAGTACATGAGATGCTTGTAATGAACATCAAGTCTGTGTTGTCTGCACTAAACTGATGATCTAAGCATCTGTGCCAGTGTAAATGAACAGGATGCCCCCCTGCTTGAGTGGTAACATTTTTAACTTCAACTTTTATTTTTATTTAACGTTTATTTTGACCATTTATATACTGCTTAATTACATTTGTCTCTAAGCAGTGTCCAAGTGACTCAATACAAGAAAGATAAAAATCAGCTAAACTGTAATACAAGAATTCAGTTTAAATGCCTGCTGAAATAAAATAAAATAAAAAAGTATTCAGTAGGAACAGCAAGTTCAACAGTCTAGGGACCAGTCCAGCCTCAACTGGAAGACAATTCCATAAAATAGTAGACAGCATATCCTGCTTTTCTTCCATCAAGGAACTCAAGGCAGCATGCATAAGGTTCTCAAAGTCTACCCCTAAAAACAAACAGTTTGACTAAGGCAGCACATGTTTCTCCCAGTTAATATTGGCAGGAGAAAGCAGGGCACAGGGCACAGGTACGAGCCTCCAGCTGGTAGAGGTTGGCACTTAGTTTGAAAGGGAAGTGAGCAGCTTCCCATTTTCTTCCTTTCAGCTCATGAACCAAATGCAGTGGGGACTGGTCATTGGCCATGGAGGACGAGAGCCTGTCAGTGCATCTCCTTTGGCCCGGTACCCCCAACAGGATCCTTTAAACTGCAGAGGCACTGCTCCCTCACAGTTTAAAGGATGGGAAGGTGGGGTAATGGCTGAGGTCATCTCAGCCCCCAAGTTCCTTATGGGTCCTTTGGCCTACCAGCTCCTCAGAGGCAAGAGGAGTTTGTGCCAGCTGCCAGCAAGCCTAGAGAAGAGCCCCCTGTAGCAACGGCTACCATTTTGCAATTTACATACCACTTTTCGTCCGAGGATCACAGGCCAGCTTACAGTATAAAAACACAAAAATACATAATGTAGTAACGAACACAAGTATAAACCTTCCACACAAAGTTTAAAAGGTGGATTGATTGTTTAATTAGCCAGAGGCCTGAAAGAAGAAGTATATTTTTGCCTGACACCTAAAGATGTGTAACAAAGGCACCAGGCAAGTCTCCTCGTGGAGTGGACCCCACAGAACAGGTCCATTCTTGCATCGCCATCCTCTGGAGCTCTCATGGAGGAGGCACTCAAAGAAAGGCCTCAGATGATGATCACAGGGTCTGGGTCAGTTCATATGGGAAGAAGCAGTCCATGAGGTTCTACGGCTCTGTCTAAGGCACTTTGAGTGGGGCCCGGAACCTAATTGGCAGCCAGTGCAATCAGGCCAGGATTGGTGTAATACCGGTATGCTCAAACCACCTTGCCCTAGTGAGCAACCTGGCTGCTGAATTCTGCACCAGCTGAAGTTTCTGGCCTTCTTTGGAGGCAGCCCCACACTTAACTCATTGCGGTAATCTAACCAGGAGGTTACCAGAGCATAGATGACAGAAGTTAGGCTATCCTTGTCCGGATAGGGGTGCAGCTGGGTCACCAGCTGAAGTTGATGGAAGGCACTAGTGGATTAGGGTGGGGTTGGGCTGAAATGAGCCCCACAGAATGCATGCCCTTAGATCTTCATTTTCTGTGTTCAGCTCTGTTCCCCTACGGCAGAGATGTCCAACAGGTCGATCACGATCTACTGGTAGATCCCCGCAAGGTTTTGGTAAATCACAGTCGATCTCTGGCTCCCTCTCCTTAGCCTCACTAAAACTGACTCCTGCCACGCCCCCTCACCCCACCCTCCATTGTTGTTTTATCTCTGGAAGGGAAGATGGAGCTTTCTCTGTGGTGCTGTTTTCATCCATAGTGACCTTTTTGTGAGTGACTTTACCCCTTTGTCCCTTGCCTTTAATCCCCACCAAAACTGAAGTCCCCCCCCCAGCTTTTTTTTTAAAAAAACCCTTAAAGGGGGCTTTTCTCCCTAAAATAAGAAGAAAAGCTCAACAATTCTGAGCTGAACCCCCCCATGGGGTTTTCTGTCCCCCAAAAAGCTCAATAACTTTGAGCTGAACCCCCCCCAAAAAACGGAGGTAGATCACTGTCAGTTTTTAATTCTGAAAGTAGATCGCAGTCTCTTGAGAGCTGGCCACCCCTGCCCTACAGCATTTAATCCAGCGTAAACGGCATGTACCTCCAAATGCATGACAAAGTACAAATGGTCTGTCTGCACTCAGCATTGAGTGCTGAGACAATCTGTACTTAGATTATTATGTGGCTGCCTCTTCAGATATGCAATACAAACTCTGTCTGCATGCACTACGTTCCTTTCAAGATCACAATTAATGCTTTAGCTAATCTTCCTCTTGCCCTGCTGCTTTGAACCGCAGAAAACCACTCTTTAGTGCTCAACTGGAGTAAATGATAATTCGGGTTTCCCTTGGACTGCCATTTGTTCCAAGCTATCGTTAAAGAGCATGTTTTCCCAAGGAAAGCAGTGGGGCAAGGGGGAAACTGCTTGGACCTATGCCTAGATAGTGCCTAGAAAACTGCTTGGGTCCATGGTTCCTAGGCATGGCACAAGCGGAATTGTGGACAAGCCCTAAGGTCAGATTTCATGGGATGCCTGTTGAGATTTGCATGAACCATGGCCTCAATACAGGTGCTTTTTGACGCAATATAGAAAGAAGTGCAATACAATGTAAAAACTGGATAAACAAGCACTGCCGCTTATTGTTAGAAGAAATGGCATTCACTATTTTTTTTTCTCTTTTGGTTCCTATTAGTATAATCCAACAAGGGAAAAATGCTTTCAAAAATGAACACGGGTGCCCCTCACTCACCCTTTAAAATTTGCTCCATCCATTGATAATCAATATATTGATTTCATTTGGATGCTTCCTTGGGAATAAGCTGTATTGAAGCCAGAGGGATTCTCTGAGTTTAGGATTGGGTGTGTTGTATAGATTATATTGTAAGCACACATTTTTGTAAGCAATGGAAACCATTGTGACTTTCTGTGTGTGGATAAACATACCTTTGATTGGATGTGAAGCTTGCAGTCCTAAATAAAAATGTAAGTTACCTATACCTTGAAACATCTATTAAAACTGCAAGCCATGGGCAATAACTTTTGTAAGAGTTCCTAGTAATTTAAGTCCATTTCTATTCACTTTGATAGATCAGAAATATAGTACCTGAGTTCTCTCAGTATGTGTGGTGAAGATTCTGATGTGGAGGCACTTTGACATCTTCCCCATATGTTGTTGGAAAACTCTTACAAGAAAGGAGATTCCAACTAAACTTCAGTAAGTTCTCCCTTGGGAGGTTGTGGACTCTCCTTCCTTAGGGGTTTTTAAACAGACATTGGGTGGCCATCTGTCATGGATGCTTTAGCAGAGATTCCTGCATTGCAGGGGGTTGGACTAGATGTCCCTTCCAACTCTACAATTCTATGATTCTAGGAATCTATGGTATTTTGAAAGTGCTGCAAAACCTGGTTCCCTCAGGGAAAACCCCCTTTCTAGCCATAATCTCTGCTCCCTTTTCTTATCTAGTGACACTTGTGACTCCTTTTGCTGGCATCCCAGGGCAATTTCATTTTCTCTTTAAAGGCAAGGGAGAGGGGTCTGTAGTACAAATGCAGTTAAAAGGGTTACCCAGAAAAGCAAACAAAAACAACATGCAAATGAGGCTGCAGGCAACAGGTAGTCTTAATCAGACGCTGTCAGATGAATTCAGCATCTCCCCGATTGTCGCCTGCGTTAGGCTCCCTTTCGGAAGCCCTCATCTGCTCCAGATGTGGTTTAATTTACTGCGACTTGGCTAATTACTGTAATTAAGGATTAATTACTGTTAATTACTTTCACATAAACTCAACGCCAGTCAAAGAGCGGAGCCTTATGAAGCCTGCCACATAAGTGAACACAAGCGCACCAGGCTGGGTGGGCCTGGCAGGTCGCTCTTTATTTGCCTGGATGGCTGCGGCGACGCAGCATACCACTGCCAGCCTGCCCATTACCTTGCTTTTCAGGGGGCGGGAGAAGGAGCCCCTCGGTCCTGCGACCTTAGCATTTAAGCACAGCCCCCTCCCCTTCCCCAGCCCCACAAGCCATGTGGCCGCAGGGGAAGAGCCATGGAAACAGTCCAAACAGTAGAAGAAGTGGCAGGCATTTAGAACCCAGTCCCAGATATACTCCCTCCCCCAAACGATCCAAGGCAAATACCAGTAGAAACATGTCTTGGCCAACACCGCAGACTCTTAAACACGCTGCCAAGGGGCTGAGTAAGGGACACTTGGCCCCTCAGGCTTTCTTCTTTTGTGTAGCAATAAACTTGGGGCTGTGCCCTTAACAGGGATCCAAAGCCAACTCTTTGTATCAAATGTAGTTGTAGGATACATTTGTTTTCAAGCATGTTTTTGTTATGTTTGCATATCCACAAATGTATACCTGAAATAGCGTATAGAGCCTTTAAGCAACCCCCCCCACAGGAGGGCAGTAGCCCCATTTAGGCATTATGGGAAAAGAACACATGGGGTGGGGTGGGGCTACAGGAATGGGCACACTGGTGCCATCCCCATATCACCTCTCCGCAAGTTGGAGAGTGACTGCCATAAGTGGGGAGCCTGCTTCTACTCATGAAGGCTCCTAACTAAGCGACTAGACAGTTGCCCTTCATTTTGCAGAGGGTGATGGGGATGCAAGGTGGAGAGCTGGTGTGGTCAGATCTTCAGTGCCCCCACCCCCAGCAATATACAGTGGTACCTCTGGTTACGAACTTAATTCGTTCTGGAGGTCCATTCTTAGCCCAAAACTGTTCTTATCCTGAGATGCGCTTTCGCTAATGGGGCCTCCCGTTGCGCGCATGTCTCCGGCACGTGATTTCCGTTCACATCCCAGGGCAAAGTTCACAACCAGGAGCACCTACTTCCGGGTTAGCGGAGTTTGTTACCTGAAGCATTCGTAACCAGAAGTGTTCCTAACCAGAGGTACAGTGGTACCTCGGTTTATGAACACAATTGGTTCCGGAAGTCTGCTCATAAACTGAAGCGTTCATAAACTGAAGCGAACTTTCCCATTGAAAGTAATGGAAAGTGAATTAATCCGTTCCAGATGGGTCAGCTGCGTTCGTAAACC
This sequence comes from Zootoca vivipara, assembly GCF_963506605.1. NCBI lineage: Eukaryota > Metazoa > Chordata > Lepidosauria > Squamata > Lacertidae > Zootoca > Zootoca vivipara. Next base: position 8,924,524 of record NC_083282.1, on the reverse strand, counting down.
GAAAATTCGTAAACGAGGTGTTCATAAACCGAGGTTCCACTGTACCACTGTATGTCTTTTGTCTGATTTCCAGACTGCCTGCAAAAGGCAAGCGTTTCTATCATCACAAGGATACATTTTAACATTCTAACAAATGAACCAGTTCCTGCCTCTTATTTCTTTCTTCAGGCCTCTCTCTCTTCTTTCCACATTTGTTCTTCATTGCTGTGGATTTTTCTTGTTCTTGCAAATGATACTCTGTAGCGAAAAGGAAGCAAGCTGCTGAACAGTGAAATGTGTGAGATCGCCTGCAAATGCATTCTTTCCTTCCAAAGTGACATATCCACAGCCTGCTTTCCTCAGTAAGCAACAACACCAAAAAAAACCCAAGAAGGGCATATAATGGGACAGTTAAACTGTGCATGCCAGAAAAAAAGCATTGAAGAGACTCTTGTAGTAATTAATATACAGTGTATCTCATAATGTGCATCATCCCCATAGATACATTCAGTAAAGGGAGTTCCAAATATGTCACTTGGGATATACCCAGACTTTCAATGGGGCTAGGCCTATTTTCTACTTCCCTTAGTCCAGGGATGGGGGAATCTATTTCCAACTGAGACCAGCATTTTCGGGGCAGATGTGAGTGTGTGTGATCTGTTGGAGGCTGCATGCTGACTGTGGGTAGGACCAGCGTGAGCAGGGACACTCTTTTCTGCCATCTCCTTCTCACACTTTCACTCCTCCTTTGGCCAGAGGTCAAAACTAATCACTTACAAAGGGCTTTCTTTCAAAATTAGGCCAACGGCCACACCTTCCCCACCCCTGCTCTGTGTGTGTGTGTGTGTGTGTGTGTGTGTGTGTGTGTGTGTGTTCCCATTTCAAATTGGCATGTTAGGTTTTCACCCCGTATTCTTCCGTTCAGAATCATCTAGTCTTAACTCAGTCTAGGGTCATTTACTTCCCCTGAGGAAAACATGGAAATGCAATGCAGAGTCCTTTTCTGGTACCTTGGGGTGATTGCCTCTTCACAATAGACTGGAGAGCACCTGTAATAAATATGCATTAGTCAGAATATGAGCTGGGCTGTATGAACTGTAGAGGCTGCCCTAGGAGTCGGCTTGAGCAAGATCCAGTTGTTTCTCTCTGCAAAAGAGCGAGTCAGGACATGTGGTGGGTGCATCCTCTGTTTCCACTCCTTTCTTCCTTGTAGAATGATGACAATGGAAGGAGGATGACAGCAGAGCAACCCAGACGCTTTTTAATAACTTAAGAGGGAGAGAAAAGGATCTCTCTAGTTTCTGATGAGGCTCTTGCTCTTGGCAACAGCTTTTCTGTTCCGCTGACACAAGAACACCGGCATGAGGTTGCCTGTTGTCTGGGTTATAATGCGTGAGATGGAATTGCTTCTTCTATAAATGCGTTTAAACAATTTGTATATGCAGTGTTTTCTGTGTAGACATGCATAGCTGTACGAGAGGCACAGATTCAATGTTGTCTCTTCCTGGTGGATGAGGAATATCTGTCTGCCTTAGCTGGGGGAGAATCAGGGTGTACAAATAGGGTGGGGGAGGAGAAGACGTGATCAAATTAGGATTGTTCTATCTGGCCTCTGTTTTCCTTGCAAGTGTTCTCCAGCATTTGAAAATGAAACATATTCATTTAGCTTTCAGAATGAATGGCTTTAATAAGGGCAGTGAGCTGGGGAAGGGAAAGCAGGACGAAGGGGGGAGGGCAAGAAAGATGCTGATGGCTTGAGAGACCCATCAAGTCTTCCCCTAAGGCCATTTCCGCAGTGACATGGACCACACAACCATTAACACACTGAGAGCAGTACATGTTTGCTACACTGCCTGTCTATCCCTCAGCCAGGTTTGGAACTGGAGAGATGTCTATCAGTAGTAATGAGATTGTTCCCAGGGACCCATGATGTAAGCAAGAAGACAAAGAGTGCTGTGCACTTTTGTGCCTGATTTATTGCACCATAAATTTCCACAAGGAAGCCTTCACAATATACATATGTGCCTAAGGTATCGTAACTCGGGTATCAAAATGGTAAAAGTCCTGCCACGATGAACAGAAAGGTGAAATTCAGTCGACATGTAACCCAAGACCCTCCGATTATTGGCAGTGAATTTCTTACAACAAGAGTACTTGCTCCAGCACAGAGCAAACTCAGGTATAAATAGAGTAGGATTAAGAGAAGGTAGGAGTGCGAGAGCTCTGCATCAGCCTGGGGTTGGGGAGGGACCACTTTCAGTGGCAGTCAGGAAAGCAAGTCAGAAAATGTAATAATCTGCATGAGGAGAGACCGTAGCTCAGAAGAAGAAAATGTTTTGAAATTATTTTATTATTTTTGCTTGAGAGCTTGTGATGCCACTTGCCAGTCAGAGTAGACAATGCTGAAGCTAGATGGACTGACTCATTTCAGGGCAGATTCATATGTGCAGGACTATTTTGAATTCCCAAACCATGTACTGTAGGTTCTTTCCTCCCCTTTTTGAATGAGAGAGACCATCCTGTTTGGTTCCGCATATGCTCAGCGACTACATTTGAACAACATCAGAACTATATAAATCAGAGAGAGAGATATAGATGGAGAGATCGATCTATGTTTTTTTAAAAAAGTATTTGTGCTTATTCTAAATAGCTCTGGACTAACATTTGAAAATAAAAAGCGGGATTAGAATTCGAAGGCAGATAAGTAGTTAGGGAGATACTGCTTGAGAGAGAGGAGTGGTGGTCTAGTCATTCATGACACTTGTCGTATTCAACAGAACAGCAGCAACAGCACCCTGCCATTTCACACAAGCTGCTTCATGTACTGCTGGACTGACGTCCTGTTGGTTGTACCATAGTGCCCACTGGTGATCCACTTCCTTCAAAAAGTACTGTAGCCCACTTTCTCAGCTTCGTGGTCTCTTTGCTGGTCCCTTGGTGAGAGGCAGAGCCGGCTCCAGCTTCATGAGGCACTTGCTCTCCCCCCCCCCCCACGACTGCTTCATTACAATCTGCCTCCAGGCTCAATTTGGACTTCTTAAGCCTCAAATCATTATAATTACCATTATTAGACATAGCTGCAGGGGAACCACTGCAACACCAAATGAAATGTGCGAGGGTCCGCTCAAGCCATGGTCGCAGGTTTCCAGCTCAGGGGACCATGAGAGATGAAGGAGCCACCAAAGCTGGCCGATGCAATGGCTGTCAGCTCAGCTCACCCCAACTGTCAGGCACCGAATGCAGTGGGCTTCATTTTTTTAATTGACACTTTCCTCTTGCGCTCTTGTGCTTATATACGCCTCAGCCCCCTTTGCTTTCAGCTGCTTTCTTTTCTTTGGTAGAAAATCCTTCTTCCAGACCCTCAAATAAAGAAGCATTGAAGGGTGGGAGACTTAAAAGGAGAATATGTGCCCCTGAAGGATCAGGAAGGGCACACACAATGTTTGCTACAAAAAAATAAAGCACAGCAGCAAAGGCAAGAACCAGGAAATGCACTCATTCCTTTAAAAAAGGGGCAGAGGAACCCAAGAAAGACTTTGGCCTGTGTATGCTTGTGTCAGATTTGGGTCTGCAGTTCTTTCTGGGTTTCCCCTGAGAAGTGAATTGACTCAGATTCTTCAATTGGTCCAAAATGCAGAAGCCAAATTGCTGGCTGGGGTTCTATTTTGAACCTGCATAGCCCCTATTTTAAAATAGCTGCACTGGTTGGCAGTTCTTTTCTGGGTTCAATTCAAGTGTTAGTGTTTAAAGCCTTAAATGATGTATGCCCCAAATATCTGAAGGGCAGTCTCCGTCCCTATGGACCTCTTTAAGTGTTAATATCAGCAGAGGGTCCCCTCTTGGTGGTTTTGCCACCCTCGGAAGCTCACAAAGTGGGGACGGGGCGCTAGGAGAAAGCCTTCTTTGCTGTAGCCCCTAAGTTATGGAATTCCCTCCCCACAGAGATGTCTGGCACCTTCATTGCGCAGCTTTTGACACCACTTTATCCTGATTTTTGACACCTGAGATATATACTCCAAGAGGCTAGAGACCATCTTGGCTGTGAGTCCTGGAAAACCATCTCCCTGCTTTGTGGGCCTTTTCCCAGCTGGCCTGGGAGGGCAGAACCCTGATTTGACTCCAGCTACAGAAGCTGAGGCTGCTGAACAGACCTGGGATATTATAAAATCTGTTTTCACTTTTACTGACCTTATTTTTAATATATTTATTTTAGATCTTATTGTGTTTTATGTGGAAATTGTTCAATTTGGTTGTGTATTTTTAATGAGGGTAGGATCCGAACCAATGGCTACAAGTTACAACAAAGGAAATTCTAAGTATCAGGAAATACTTTCTGACGGGAAGAAAGAGTGGAACAGTCTCTCTGGAGAGGTTGCAGACTCTCCTTCCTTGGAGGTTTTTAAGCAGAGGTTGGTTGGCCATCTGTCATGGATGCTTTAGCAGAGATTCCTGCATTGCAGGGGGTTGGACTAGATGACCCTCGGGATATCTTCCAATTCTATGATTCTGTGTGTTTTATTTATTGTTCATGACTATTTCTATAATTATGCAAATCTTTTTATGCTGTATTGAGCATGGTTTTAACTATGGAAAGACAGTATACAAATAAAATGGTGATGGTTATATTTATAGGGCCCACCACCTTCCTTTGGAATTGAAATTTGTTTTAAACCATTTGTAATGCTTTATTTTAAATGTGTATCCCATCCAACTTTTACATTCCACAGCTTACCAGTTCAGGCAGGCCCCTTGTTTGTTGAAAAACAAAATAGTATATGTTAGTCACTATGGAATACCCAGGCACAATAAATAAATAACACACCCAAATTGGAGTGCTTTTTAAATTGATAGACAATTGTTGATATGTTAGATCCAGAGAACAAAAGATACATATAAATGAATGATTTATTTATTGGATCAACTTCTGCCATTCTTAAAGAATGCAGTATATCGGGTTTCACAGAACACTAAATTTGGCAGAATGGAAATATGGCTTACCTTCATATTTCTTATCAGTATTAATATCTATTTTTACAACAATTTTCTGACCAGGTGGCCAGTGCATTGGATAATAAATGTCCGAACATGATGAAGCTCTAACTGTTTTGTGAATGAGTTGATCATTATCTACCTGGAGTGTCTAACCTTTTGCTCAGGCTATCTGAAACCCCATACTTGAAAATTAACCCCTGATTTTCAACCAAAATATCAAAATTCTCTGCAATAAAAACATCTAAAAGTTTACTAATGAATTATTTAATTTGTTCATTTTACACATTACAGAATTCAGTTTTCTTTTTGTCTGAATTTGTAATATGTGGTTTGATTGTTTTATCCTGACAATGTATAATATGCATAAGGCCTAGAATCTTGCTGATTAAAAATGCTGAAATTTTTGCTCAGATGGCAGGGTTCCATTTAAAAGGCCATAATACTTATGGTACAAATATAATTGTGCTGCTTTCTGGAGTCCTTTATCATGTGTAGCTAGCTAGAAGCAGTTACTGGTAGTCTGAGCCCCTAGGTTTTTAAAACCAGAGAGTAAAACAGACAACCCAGTTTGGAGATTTTAAGCTAAGCAAGTGAACATTGCACTCTGCAAATCAAATCAAGGGCATTTGTAATCATCTTGTGGTGGGTTTTTATTTCTGCCGTTTTGGTAGCAAACAGGTAAATGCCTTTTTGTAAATAAGTGTGTGGAATTGCTTGGTTTTTGTCTGTTTTCCTTTCCACCGAAGCTGAGATGTGTTACCTGGCAGGCCACATAGCTTGGTTCTCTCAGCACAGCTTGGGGTAAGTGCAATTACTCTGAGATTCAATGAATAGCCACTATTCCCTAACCACCAAAACTGGTCTTTTGTTAGTGGTTATTGAGAGAATAGTCACAGCCATTGACCTACTCAATTCTCCCTCAAAAGAAAGTAGTGTTCTCCCTTCCCCTCTCATTTCTATAAGCAGATACAGCAATTTGTTTCAATTGCTGCTGTTAATAGTTTCAATGAGCATTTAAAAAATAGAATGTTCTCTTCTCCCCAAGGTTAGTATGGTATTTGCAAATTGTAGGGAACTGTGGACTCTTAAAGATTTGGATTAAAGAGCTGGCAAGGAGCATTAGATACAGTATTATGTATGGTCTCTCCAGGTGTCCTGAGCCCAGTAGCTGAAACTTGTGCTATGGCCCAACAGCAGGTGTCAGAGGAAGAGGGAAGGGCTGTTGTATAGATCACCCCTAATATTTTTCTGCCCTGTTCTTTTGGGCACTGCTGAACTTTGCTTCTTTGAACAGAAGGCAACACAATTATAGTACACGAGCCAAGCCCAAAATTGGTACCAAGTGTTCTGAATAAGGTTGATAGACGTGAAAGTTATAAGGGATGTTGGATGCTCCAGAGAAAAGGAGAACAGGGATCACTCCTGGGTCAGCACTAACTTCACATGGATCCTAGTAAATTGGCAAAATGTGTCTTGTCTACATTCGTAAGTTTAGGAAACTGGAGCGGGGTAGTGGGTGGTGACTGAGATTTGTTGTTGTTTAGTCGTTTAGTCATGTCCGACTCTTCGTGACCCCATGGACCATAGCACGCCAGGCACTCCTGTCTTTCACTGCCTCCCGCAGTTTGGTCAAACTCATGTTCGTAGCTTCGAAAACACTGTCCAACCACCTCATCCTCTATCGTCCCCTTCTCCTTGTGCCCTCCATCTTTCCCAGCATCAGGGTCTTTTCCAGGGAGTCTTCTCTTCTCATGAGGTGGCCAAAGTATTGGAGCCTCAGCTTCACGATCTGTCCTTCCACAGTGAGTACTCAGGGCTGATTTCCTTCAGAATGGATAGGTTTGATCTTCTTACAGTCCATGGGACTCGTCTCCTCCAGCACCATAATTCAAAAGCATCAATTCTTCGGCGATTAGCCTTCTTTATGGTCCAGCTCTCACTTCCACACATCACTACTGGGAAAACCATAGCTTTAATGCTTTGTTAACATGCTACACATTTCTCCTACCTCTGCTTTCCTGGTGCTGTATTGACCACCCATACCCTGCGTTGTCAGCCCAAATTGTTTGTGTTTTGTTTGGTCCATTGTCTTTTTCCTTGTATGAATTAGTTGTTGCCATGTATTTTTAACAAAATTGACCCAGTTGTTCTCCAGATTAGTTTTTTTTTAATCTAGGGCTGTAGTAATTCAGAAAGGGGGAGACTTGTCTTCTGAAAAGATCTTTGGTGTTCACTGTTTCCTGGCAGTTTGCAGTGGGTTTGCAGCCACTGTGTTGCTCTTCCTGCTTCTGCAGCAGCAGCTCCTCCCCCTCCACCCTTTCAGTCCCTTCTAAATCATCCCAGCCAATCACAATGTCATGCTGCTGGACAGGATGACATAAACCACATCAAATAGCCAATTGGATCTAGCTGTGTGCAGATACCAAATTAACTGCAATTAACTGCTGTGTGCAGATACCAAATTAACTGCAATTGAAGCACAATAGAATACAATAGGGTGGCGCTGTGGGTTAAACCATGGAGCCTAGGGCTTGCCGATCAGAAGGTCGGCGGTTCGAATCCCCGCGACGGTGTGAGCTCCCGTGCTCGGTCCCAGCTCCTGCCAACCTAGCAGTTTGAAAGCACGTCAAAGTGCAAGTAGATAAATAGCGGGAAGGTAAACGGTGTTTCCATGTGCTGCTCTGGTTCTCCAGAAGCGGCTTTGTCATGCTGGCCACATGACCTGGAAGCTGTACGCCGGCTCCCTCGGCCAATAACGGAAGAGATGAGCACCGCAACCCCAGAGTCGGTCACGACTGGACCTAATAGTCAGGGGTCCCTTTACCTTTTTAGAATGAGGGTAGCACTTCCTGTACTGGTCCTGATTTGAGTCTTTTTGCCCGAGAATCTATTATCTCATGTTCTAAATGTCAAAAATCTTATAGTGAATTTTTAAAGAGTAAATATTCTAAGAAATGTGTTGCTTAAAAAAAAAAAACCTTTAGAGATGACGTTTGCTAAAGATCAAAGGGCGATTTTGCCTAGGACTTGTCCACACTTCCACTTGTGCTGTACCTAGACAGCATGGGTCCAAGCAGTTTTCTGCTTGACCCACATTTTCTATGTAGTAGTCAAAGCAGATTTCCCCTGGGCCTGCTCCTTTCCAAGGGAAAACCCGTCGTTTAGCAATAGATCAGAACAAATGGCAATCTGGGGAAACCCAAATTGCTGTTTGCTCTGACTGAGCGCTAAAAATCAGTTGTTCCCAGGAAAAGAAGGAAGATTGTGGATAAGCCCTGAGTTGGGAGATAGGGTTTCTTAAACTCACTTCTCTGCTTCGCTTGATAGACTAATCCCACTTGCGGTTCGAGGACCCGCCCCCCGCGAGAAATAAAAACACAGTGACACATGGTATTTGAGTTAATGGGTAGAATAAGGCCACAACTTTATTGGTTAGAGCAAGTGAGAGGTATTGGCTTAGGCATTGGACTCTCTAGCAAGCATGACTCCACCCCGCTCAGCGGGGGGTCGTATCAGGTTAACACCCCAAGGAAGGAGCCTGTTGATGCAAATACAACTGAAAGCTCCCCCTGGTGTCACCGGGGGTCGTGCCATGGCCCTAGCCGCCAGCAGGGCGTCGGACAGGATCCATGACCGCCGGATCCCTTAAGGGGATACTCCTATAAGAGGAGGGTTGGATGATGGCCACAACCAGTCCTCGAACACACCAGACAACATGGATAAGCCCTGAGTTGGGAGATAGGGTTTCTTAAACTCACTTCTCTGCTTCACTTGATAGACTAATCCCACTTCCTGATGCCTTACTAACAGCCCTTTCAGTTCCATGTCTTCTTTCTTTCCACTGTCCCAACGTCTTCAACAGCATGACATGATTAGATGCCATAATATTCCACAGTAATCATGCGGGGGCCACTCATGCCACCAAATAAGACCAGTTGCATACAGGAGCAAGGCAATGCCGTTCAATCCTTTCCTAATGATTGGCTCAGGGCCAGGTTGGGCAAAGCCAAGTCTCACCTTGAAGGGCTGTTTTCCAGCTCAGCATCCCTGCAGCTACTGTTTGAACTGGAAGCCACTACCTGAAGATCAGGCAGAAGGCATTGCTCTGTTGACCAGGCAAAGACAGACGCTTGGGTTGTCAGCATTTATAGCAGACCCGGGCAGTCTAGAGCTTTTTCTCATATTCCGTATCAGTGACAGGGGTTGGTGTGGATCTGTAGCCTTTTCGGTGCCTGAAGAAAACTCCTTAGGACTGGTCAGGCCCCTGCCTCAGATGCAGAAGTGCCTGGTTTAACGTCTCAATTTATACTGTAACTCAGAGCTTTCCAAACTTATGTGTCGCAACACATTAGTGTGTTGGCTGCATTGTGTAAGTGTGTCTTGCGAACGCTCCCTTTGCTCCTCCCGGGGCTGGAAAGGGGTTAGTTTAACCTCTGGTTTGGGAATAAAACTAAATTACCATGCCACAAAATGATGCATGTCTAAAAAGTGTGTCACCAACATGAAAAGTTTGGAAAGCTCTGATGTAACTTAAAAGATGAGGCTGTTCAAGGACGCATGGTGATGGAAAACAGGAGGACAAATGGTACAGGAAAGGGGGGATGTCACCAGAGAACTTGCCAATAAAAACAACTGTTTCAGGTAGAAGCCTCTGTGGGTTTCCTGGGGCCCTGGAAGTACCATAGATCACCTCAGGGCAGTGCTGCTATCTGTGCTCTTGCTGCTTGCTGTGGTTGCTGGTCCCAGACTTCCTGCTTGACTGCACAATAGCATTTGAATAGCTTTTCAAATAGCATTATTCACAGTGATTTTTTTTCCAGCTCCATTGTGTGAAAGGGCCTGCTTGCCATGCCAGGTTGGTTACAAGAGAATGTTGTTTGAATTTTCTGGATGGTGAGGAAATAAACAGAGGCCTGGATGTGCCAGAGACAGGTCATGGCGCATGGAGGGAAAGGAACCGTCACTCGTTGTATTTTAGTGTTCCTAAACCAGGCATGGCTTTTCCACGCCTTTGCTCCAGAAGCTCAGTGCTTTGGAGAAGTGGAAGGGCTTGTTTGCTTCCTTGGCTGCTTTGTGTGCATTTTGCTGTCATTGTTGCCATCTATACTGGAGCAAAAGACATTTAAGCAGGTTGAGAGACGTGAACTTTTGGGAGTAAGGGGATAGACTGTGCACCATGTATAAACCTCTAGTATATGCAAACTGGATGAGACAGTGGGAAATCTCCTGTGTTTATTTTTTACAAGTCTGTGTTGTAGAACTGGGTCAGAGCTGTGACACTAATGAATAGTTTTTTTAATGCTTTGTGGCATTTTCCAGATTAAAATGGCCCACTGAAGGTGCTAATTGCTGCATGGGGGAAAAATATAGAGGTACCACATATGTACATAGCAGCCGGCTCCTAGGAGCCAATGGGTCTTCACAAACCCTCCATAATATATTTTGGGCATTGCCATTCAAATGGTGTACATGCACCATGTCCTATGATAGATTACGCAGGGCGGGGCTTACTCCCAATATTTTATTCAAGATGGCACCCTTGCCTGTGTACCTGCATCACATGGCAAATAGCAGCAATGGGGAAACTATTTTGATCAGAAAAAAGGCATGGGTGAAGAAGTTCATCACCACGACCCATGCACATCCGAGTGCCATAGCACCTTTCCAGATGAGGCCCCACTGAGGCTTTCAATTTCTTTGGAAAATGTAGGCAGTTCAGGATCAGATCTCCCACCCACACCTGTAGCTCTGCTCTGAGATGTAGAGCAGAAACAGAACACAGGCAGGAAGTTGTGGTTCCTTTGCATATTTGTGTTGAACTATTAAGCTTAATTTTGCATAGCCTCACAGTTGACGGACTCCACTTATTTATAAAAGTCTGATTTAAACTGCTCTGTTTGCAATCAGTGTTGAAACCAATATATCAAGAAGTTAACTTAATTATTTTGCTCTTAGTGGAATATGTGGGAACCCACAAGTCATAGTTGTGTATGAGCATATAGCGGAATAATTGCACAAGTTACATTAATTTCAATAGGATGTGCAGGAGAATGTCCTGCTTTGATCTCATAAATTGCTGCATTCACTTTTTTGCATTGCATTTGAACATTTTGCATGTTTGCATTTTGCTGCAAAATGCATAACATGTAGAATAATCAGGCATGATGTTTATTAACACAAAATGTTTGCCAAAAAACCCTCACATTTTAAGTAGCCCTGAACTAGCTACTTTGATACAGGCTTGTTGTTTTGTTGTTTTCCTATCCCTGGGTTTTATACAGAACAAATTTTACAACTGGCTGTGATGCAAGAACCTCTGAAAGCGATGTAGCAGGAAAAAGACTGGAAATCTGAGTGGGATGGTTATGAATGTACTCCTTTCTCTGATTTTTTTTAACTATTAAAGGCAACCTGTGGATTTCAAATTCCTAAGAGAGAATAGTTTCGCTTTGTGTTCCTCCCCCTCCCCTCGTTCTGTTGCTTCTCTAGCTACCTTGTGTGTATATTTAAGGAGTGCACATTGTATAGCTGCTATGTGTATATATTTGTATATATGTCATAGGCATGGATATGGTATTTAAACCACATTAGCAAATGTTAAAAAAGGGAGATCTAGAAATACAATATCATTTTATGATTATGTTACGGCTATTGTCAAAATAGCATGTTACTTTGACAGTCTCTTTGTCTTCCCGCTTGGAGCCTACAAAGAGAAACTAGTTTCTTAGCAACTAAAATGTATCCTCAAACAAGGCCATTGAAGAACAACCTTTTTATATAAAAAAGCATCAACAGCATGAAAAGCAGCTTGTGGTAACTGGCCAGCATACCCTCCTTGGAATAGATTGCAGGAAGAATGACTGGTAGCAGAATTAACCTCCTGGGCAAAGATGATTTAACTCTTAGTAAGCCTTACAAGTTTAGCGTGGAGCTTTGGAGGTGTGAGTCTTTGAAGCATACCTGCTTCCCTTGGTGTGTTTATCTACATTAAGCATCATCTTAAATGCACACTGCTCATGTTCTCTCCCTCTTCTCCACCCAGCCTGCCTGAAGGAGAAACAAACTATGAGGGTGGGCTTAGTGCCATGTTAAACCAGTGTTTGTGATTTGTTTCTCTCCAAACCATGAACAGCACCCAAGGTTTGTTGTTGGCTTACCACTTGTGATTTGTTGGGCAGACACGAGACACAAGCCACAAACACTGGTTTGCATATACTGTAATACAATCCCAAATCTCATGCTTTGTTTCTCCCAGAGGCAGACAAGGTGGAGTGGAAGTGATTGAGCAGGGTGCACAGTTACCCTGCTCATTCATAGCCCTGGTTTGCTTACAATTACATGTGAACAAGGCCAGTGTCTGCCAGGCCATTGCTGTTCTAATTTAACTGAAGATGGGCAAAAGTTAAACAGACCATGATTTGCCCAAGGCCGTTCCTCAAGTTCATGGGAGAATTGTTTCCTAGATCCAACCCTGCCTCCATTCTATTAAAGGAAACTTGAATCTAGATGCACTTTTAAAACCTAGAAAGAATGAAGTGCACAGACTTCTGGTTTTAGACATTAGTGGTGCCAGGAGCAGCTGATGTGGGGCAGAACTGCAGAGCCCACCTCTTGACGAGAGCATTGCTAGAGCTTACCTGATTGGGACTGGCTTGGGCCAAGGTGGTGTTGAGCTTGAGGCTGTGATCAGCGGTGTAGCATGTGCTAACACTGCCCAGGGTGGGTGGGGCATGCCGGGGCCTCTGCTGTGGCCGTGCCAGCCCTTGCCACCAATGCCGCTGCTTCCCGGCTGGTTGCCCAGGAAAGTATAAAGACAAGGAGAAATTTATTACCGTCCTTTTTTATTTCAGTATTTACAGAGAGAGGCTATAGAACCCAGACTCTTGGATAATGGTGTTGTCCCAAGTGAATATCCACCCCCACCCCCAATCTCTCCCACTTCCTCATTCGTCATTCTCATCGTCTCCCCTATGGGTGCTGCTCTGTCTTTGAGCTTTTTGCTCTCCTACTTTTAAGGCTCACTGGGTTCTAAGAGATGGAGGGTCTGGAATACTTTCTAATGACAGCTGCCACTCCGATTCTACCACCACCACCTCCTCCTCCCATTATTTTCCAACTTTCCCCCTCATCTGCCTCTGAGCTGTGACCTCCCGCAAACCACTGTTGTAAATTTATACTGTCTTTCTCTTCCTCCTCCCTGGAAGGGTCAGGATTTGGAGGCGGTCTCCACCATTCCTCCTCTGCACAGACCCTGACACCAACACTTCCACCCCGAGTCATGTCCTCTTCCTCCCTCCTTGTTGAGGGGGGTCTGTGCCCTCCAGCGACCTCTTGGCCAGCCCAGGGAAAGGGCACACACGGGAATCCCTTCATCGGCCATAAATAGAAGGAGGTGCCACTGCTTATCCAGCCCCAAAGGTCCAATCCAGGTGCAGCTTCCCTCCCCAAGGCTCTGGCCTCAACAAGGGAGCCATCATGGTGGCACCTGATTGCGCCCCCTCAAAAAAAAAAAAAAACACCCCACCTGGGGCCATGACACACACACCCACACCCACTGCACCACTGATTGTGAGTATGTGCTGCCCAGCACTCTTCAGGTAAGGTGTAGTATGCAAGTGTTGGGAGAGCAACTCTGCCACACTGGATGCTGCTGAGCCCAGTATTGCCTTTCCTGCGTTACTCTGGTTGTAAGAGTCTCTCAATCATACAAGTTCAGTGGGACCTGGAAAGCTAGATCTGCTTAATTTCTGCTTCTATAAAACGCACAGGAGCAGGGCATGAGGACAAGTTTTCCTTAGTTGTGGGAAGTCTCAATATTCGGAGGGTGTGTCAAATGATCCGTGGAGTGTTGCAACAATATTTTGAAATTTTGTCCTGCCAAAGGGTCAAGCGTTAGAGCCAATTGTTGGGAATGTTGGGAATTGTGTGTGCTGAAAATAACTCTAATCTAGTTCATATTTGTTTTTCTTCTTTCTGGTCACAGCAGTTGGGTCCATCTGAACTGCTGCTTGTAGGTTATTTGTTAAAAACACAACAGCAGGTGGTGCTGTAGTTATGCGAGAATAATTAAGGTTGAATTATTTTTATTACTTCAATCCATCTCAAAACATTTATTTTAAGATCTTGCATTGCATTTTGGTTTTGTTTCATTTTTTATGTGTATTGTGATTTGCTATATATTATTTGTACTTTGATTAGTTTGTCAAATTCTTCTATGCTTTTGTATGTAACTGTCCAGGGGTCCTTTACCTTTACTCTCTCTTTTTGCCTTATGTTATATTGGCTTAATGCCAGCTCAGTTATTCTGTATGTTACTATGGAAAGTTTGATTTGGGTGTTTTGCAGCTCTTTTTTGTTGTTGCAAATTTGGCGTTCATTCTTATTATTGTTAAAAAAACACAACCTTCCTTGGAAGTTATTAAACAGATGTTGGATGCCCACCTGTCAGGGACTCTTTAGACGTGATTCCTGCACTGCAGGGGATTGGATCAGATGACCCTTGTGGGTCCCTTCCAACTCTACTGTTCTATCATTCTATGATTTTAATTATTCCTTTTAAAAAGAAGCATCAATTGCTGGTGCAATACAAATATTACATTCATATTATGCAACTACCGATAATCTGTTTTGTTGGCATCAATCTGTCTCGAAAGACCATGGAGTGTGTCCCCAGAGGTAAAGTCAAACCACGGGAGAATCGGAGCACCTGCTGTGGCTGCAGAGACTGCTAACTCATAACTGTGTTGTTTTTGCTGTGTTAGCAGCACCAAAGTGGTCTCTCTAGGACGCAAACCTGGGCAGTGTGTGTGCAGGCCCTGAGCTGCCCAGACGACAAGAGCACCCTCCCTCTCTGCCTGGCCCAAAGGAAAGCAGAGCAATACGTTTGGCAGCAGCTTGGCTGCAGGAATTGTTGGGAGGAGGAATACAAGGCACCATCCAACAGTCTTAGGGACCACTCTGGATTTGTGTAGGGTATTCCTTAGCCTTTTCTTCTCCCGAAGATATCCTGCAAGGCAGAGGTTTAGAATCAAAGTTTTCTTTCTCCTGGATGGACTACCTTCCCAGGTGAGTGAGCCCCATCTGCCACTCACTTCCCTCTACAGCACATGCACAAACCGTCTTCTTCACCATTGGACCCCCTATGGGTCACATCTGCTCAATCCACTAGACTAGAGCCTGTCTCCACATGCAGGGGAAGTCCCTAACTTGCCGAGGGTTTGAGACTCACTGGCTCCCCTTCACCTGGTTTAGCCAGCCAGTCAAAGCTATTTCCCAGGGTGTAGCTGTTGTCACATGCTGGCAGCTTCTAGGAACCACAAGTGAGAGCTGAGTGCAGGGTGGGAGCCAAAGGTGAACAAAGTACCTAGGACTGTGCTGCTGGAGTGGGTGAAGATGTCCCTTCCCAGCAAGAGTATGACAACTGGCACAGGGCTGATGCTCAGCAATCATTTCTGATATTTTTTGATCACTGCGGGTTTGTATTTATTGTTTGTTGGTTTTGTTGTTGTGATTGTCGTGAGCCAGTCTGAGCTCAACATTGCTATTGGAAAAGTGGGATGCAAATATTAAATCACATCATATTCATGGTTTTCTGAAATAGGCAGCTCAAGCCCTAATGTGCATGCGTGTCTGCTTGTCTATGCATGTATGTTGCAGCATGACAAAATCAGTTACAAATGGATATTTCTCTTTAAATGAATTGCTTCACATAGCTGCAAAGCTACCAATGTTTCTGTATCAGTTCAAGAAAGGGAATCTTTGGATCAGATAGCTCATTTTCTTTTTTTTAAAAAAAGTTTGTGTGATCAAAGGTTTATTTGCTTGTTTGTTTATAAATTTTTGTATATGAGAGATTCCAGTCAGGTACTGTCTCATGTATTTGAAGTTGTACGCAGTTGTAGGTTGTTTTGCTCTTTGATAATGAATCTCATCAACATACCAAAGTCAGGTTTAAAACAACAACAAGCAAACCTATAATTAAAGAATAAAAATTGAAAATAAGAGAGAGATTGGAGCTCAAGTCAACCAGGAAGCCCTTAGTTTCTCATTCTAGATGTGAATGTCTGGTTTATGATGACTCTGTGAGGAAAGAAAGCAGGCACATGCCCAGAGACAGTAACTGCATTCAGGTGTCTTGCAGTGCCCAAATGTGAGAAGGAGAAATTAGAAGCTTATATTTCTGGTTTGTGGCAAACCATTGTTTGCCTTTGGGTCAGTCCGTTTACCCAAACCTGCCTAGGTTGCTGAGTGATGTCACTGGCTGCTGCCTCCTCATTATTGCTTTGTAGCTTGCAGAGCTGAGCCTGACAGCCAGGACTGGCCCACCCACGAGACAAGGTGAGGCAACTGCCTCGGGAGCCACAAATGCAACAAGTCCTACCTCCAAGGGATGCATTGCTTGCTGCTGCTGCCGCTGCTGCAATGTCAATGATGGCTGTGGCACGTTCCTTGAGGCTGGATTTGCTGCCCCCCCCATGCAGTCTCTATAGCAGCCTCTTGGCAAATAGGAGACCCTGCTGGTCCCTGCCCCCCCCCCGGGCACCCTTGTTTATGATGTAGATATTTATTCCTCCCATATTCTTGATGTAGATCTTCACTCACCTCTCTCGTGGATGGGGGGAACCATGTTCCGGTTCACTTCAGGCGGCAAAATTCCCTGCTGGCCCTGGATATAAATTGCAAGCCCAAGCCACAAAGATGTCCTATGTGAGCCCCACTGAGATGGGACAGATGTGATGCACAAACTCATCATATCTGCTCCTGCACATCTCTAGTATTTGAATGAGGCTTGCGCAAGAGAACTTTCTGGTGGACTATACTTTGTGACTACTGAAGATTTTACTATTGCTCTTCCTGTTATTATTTTAATGGATCTTCTGAAACGAGTGTGATTGTGCTGGCATGTTGTAGGAATACATCTGCTCATTTGCCGCCTTGTGCAGGAGTGGCGTGTGCGCTTGCAAGTAGTCTGTGCGCATCGAAATGGCTCCCAGAAGGTTGCTGGGAGGAGCTGCCTTCAAATTCCTTGGCAAAGGTTCCGCTCTTCTCTTTGGAGCCCTTCTTCTTTGAAGCCAGGCCTGGATCTTGTGTCTGCGCTGACGTTTGAGAACATGAAGAGGGAGCCGCAGCAGGAGCCAAGTATCTGCCAGGCTGTGTCGGGAGAACTTTTATCATTTCTGTCAGAGACATCACAACTCGCTTGTCTTACCATACATCTTCCTAAATGTGACAGAATATTCAGCTGTTATTAATTGAATACTCTCTAATTTAATGGCTTAGCAGGAGAAAGAGTGGCTGGTTTGTTTCAACATGTATTGCCGTTACAATGGTGTATGTTGTGCTAGTGGAAGCCATTAGGAAGCGAAGTAACTCAATTAGGGTTAGTCATCTCAAATGGAGGAAGCGCATGCACTGGCCCCAATCCTGCCTTCCTGTGTTCAGCTGTTTATGATCAGATCAAACCAGAACTGATCTTTCTGCAGTTGCAGAAATCTCCAAAATCCAGCACAGAGGGGAGAGTTCAGTATTTCAAGAAATGTTTAATTGAGCCCATGCATTATGAAATAGTCTTTTATACACGCACACACACACACACACACACACACACAAATTTTCTGGTCACACTACTGTTTTGGCTATAAGAAGTGGTAAGACCATAGTATATTTATAACTGAACATGAAAACCTTGTTTTACCTTAATTACTTATTATTATTATTTTATTATTATTATTATTAAAAAACTGTTTCAAAGTTGATACTTCAGACAATGAATTTCAGGGCCTTCCAATTCAGTGCTAATCCTATGCTCACTCTCCGCTATGAAATTAAAGATAATAGGAAATGTCTCTTCCAAGGGCTGTTAAGGCAGGATCAAGTTCGTGGTGTGAAATCCAACAAAATCAGGCACATCCAAGACAGTGTTGGAGAATTAGTCAAGAAGGGTCTGCTCTGAGGTACAAGTCATAGAACACAGCATGTTAAAATATAATAGTGTTCCAAATGCTCACCTCTTACTGAACAGC
Organism: Zootoca vivipara; assembly: GCF_963506605.1. Classification (NCBI taxonomy): domain Eukaryota; kingdom Metazoa; phylum Chordata; class Lepidosauria; order Squamata; family Lacertidae; genus Zootoca; species Zootoca vivipara. The sequence goes on along the minus strand of NC_083282.1, from coordinate 8,906,531 downwards.
ATGGGAAGGAGAGGTACTATCTGAAAGGTGAGAAGGAAAAGAAGACTGTGTTGGGAGAATGGCCATAGCTCAATGACAGGCCATATGTTTTGCATGTACCAGATTCCAAGTTCAGTCCCTGGCATCTCCAGATAAAGGATTTCAGGAAGGAGGATTGAGTAAGGCCTGAGACCTAGGAGAGGTGCTGTCTGTCAAAGTACTATCAACATGAGCCCACCTCAGCACTGTTTGCCCCTGCAAAAATTTCAGGGCAAGTATACTGCTTGGTTTCCAATCAGGGCATGTTACATAACTTTCTGTCAAAATCCTGTAATTTTTTATACCGCAAGTAGCCCAAGGTTTTTGTCCTGCTTTTGTCATGCTGTAGTGCAAGAGTAGCCCTCCAGATTGAACTGACGTATAGGCAACGGCCATATTACTTGCAATCGTAGTTGCTGACCCCAAAGTGCTCCAGAATGGGGCAGGGCGGGCTTATATGCGCTCTGTCATCACGCACGGGGGTCAGGAATGGAACTCCTGCACAAAATAATCGTGGCCTGTAATAATAAAAATGGGAAAGACTCACAGAACAACTAATAAAGCAGAATGGTGTGTGGACAGACCAGTATGAATCCACTTGGGTGGTGCTGTGGTCTAAACCACTGAGCCCCTTTGGCTTGCCGATTAGAAGGTTGGCGGTTCAAATCCTCGCGAGGGAGTGAGCTCCCGTTGCTCTGTCCCAGTTCCTGCCAACCTAGCAGTTTGAAAGAAACCCAGTGCAAGTAGATAAATAGGTACTGCTGTGTGGCAGGAAGGTAAACAGCGTTTCCGTGCCCTCTGGTTTCTGTCACGGTGTCCCGTCATGCCAGAAGTGGTTTAGTCCTGCTGGCCACATGACCCGGAAATCTGTCTGTGGACAAACGCCGGCTTCCTTGGCCTGAAAGCGAGATGAGTGCCATAACCCCATAGTTGCCTTTGACTGGACTTAACCGTCCAGGGGTCCTTTATCTTTTACCCTTACAGGCTACAACCACCCAGACACAGCATTATGGAAGGCACCTCAGTCTGTTAAATAGCAGCAGGGTTGATATCCTTGCTTGGGTTGTTACCGGGAAATTGGAAGAGAGACACCCCCCCCCCAAGCCTTGTCTTTCCACACTACAAGACAAAGACAATGAATCTCCGCTGCACATTACCAAATGTAGCAATTCGCTGATAAATGTATCTATGTACTGGCTCAATGGGGAAACTTTAGAAATTCATAAAGAAATCACATCTTGTATCAATCTTCTCAGTTCCAACGGCATTTAGGACCCAGGGAATAAGGGGAAGGGTGAGTGAGCCCATCATAATCCCTGAGTGTACAGTCAGATCTGCAGGACCTTTCCAGGGAGTCATGACCCGTGATATGCATTTGACTTGACTTGGGGACCAGGAAACTGTAAATACTTTCCTTTGTACAGTCATACCTCATGTTACATCCACTTCAGGGTGCTTTTTTTTCGGGATACAGACGCGCCGAACCTGGAAGTCCCAGAACGGGTTACTTCCGGGTTCGGTGCGCATGCATGTGCATGTGCATAAGCACTAAATCGCTCTTTGCGCATGCACAGAAGCGCCAAATTATGTCATGCGCCTGCGGAGATGCGGCACTTCAGGATGCGGCCTTTTCATGTTGCGAACGGGCCTCCGGAATGGATCCCATTCGCAACCAGAGGTACCACTGTACTGTGATGGAGTACAGTGAAAGACTATATTTGAGTGACGGGCATGCCTGAATCTTAGGTTCTACCTGAGGCCACACCTTTTCTGTGACATATCTATGATGCCTTGATGGTGCTTCTGGAAATGTATTATGGGAAACTTTGGGAAACTTGAAAATACTGATGTAACCATTGCTCGGGGCTTCTGGCTGCTTCATCTTTGTGGTAGTGGGAAGTTTTTGTTGCAACAATAAAGATCAGGCCTACAGGCTGCTGTTTTGCTTCTGTCTCCTGGCCGAAGTCTCTTGCTTGTGACCCCCGACCTGAACCTATGGGGGCCAAGGTTATGCAACTGGGGTGCTCCAATGGCTCACTTATACAGGGTCAACATTCTCTATTTAACACATATATTTTACAGCACACATATACGTAGCAGAAGGTGTGAAAAAAGCAAGTTGTGTGCTAGGGATAGTTTGGAAACAGTGAAAATAAAAAATGGCTAGTATCATAATGCATCTGTAGAAACCAAGCTATGGCACTGCAACATTTAGAACCTCGTGTACAATTTTTCCTCACCTCCAAAAGGATATCATAGAGCGGGAAATGTTACAATATTTACGGGCTTTTTAGTTTAGAAAAAAGGGACACGATAGAGTTAAGCACAGCATGGAGTAAGTAGACTGGGAGCTTCTCATATAATTCTGGAACTTGGAGACATGCAGTGAAGCTGATTTGGAAGATTCAGGGCGGATAAAGGAGAGTACTTACTCACACAGCAAATGATTAAACTATGGAATTTGCTTCCGCCAGAGACAGCAATGGCCACCAACATGGATGGCTTTAAAAAAGGATTTGAGACATTTATGGGAGATAGGGGTTGGGTGCTCTCTCCTTTTCCCTTCATCCCCATTTAGACCTGCTTTACATATAGGTAGATCTTATGCACAATGCTTTTTTGGATATATCTGCTTCATTGGTTTAGGTCTGAGAGAAATTTATTTGAGGAATACTGCTGAAGAATCTAAACATACTATAAATGCCAAGTTAACATATATGACGCCCGCCGAAGTAGCAGCCAGAATACAGACCTGTGGAGATGATTGTGATCTTTCTTGGTATGGTATGTGAATCCCTCCACCGCTCTCTAGGATGCTTGTTAGCAAGCCACATGTTTTTCTTGTGTTGGTTGCCTTGGGGCAATCCACTCTTTGTTTCACCCATTTAAATTGGAGCCTGAGGCTGGAGCATGGAAGGGCAAGACCAGTGCCATTGAAAGCTGGGCAGAGGATTTCTCTTGGCCGTGTTTACCCCCGTTCTGCAGCAATACTTTAAACACAGACACTGCTGGCTTGCTGATCATTATTGCTTAAATATATCATTGCACTGTGTCATGGCTGAGGGCTAATGAAACTCCTGCACTGAGTGACTACAACCCGACTTGGTGGAAAGCGACATTGAAGACTGCAGGCGCTCCCTAAAGAGCCAGATTTTAGCTCTGTCGGATGCTGTGGATTGACCCGTATTCCACTGAGTGGAGGGTATTAGAGAGCATATGAAGTAGGGGTCATTGCCTAATGGTGTCTGCCAGAGACCAAGGGAAGGTGACTTTTTGGTGCTTGTGGCTCAGATAGCAGCTTCCTCCCTCTGTAACAGACACCATTAACACAGATTCCAACAGCCAGACAGCAGACAATAAGTAATGAAAAACAGGCTTAGAAATTACACCATTCTGCAGGTCTCTCCTCTCCTCTTTTTCTTTTCTCAGAACATTCTCTTACCCTGGTGAGCTGCACCATTGCAAGTTTAAATCTGTCTCTTTTCTTTCATGCAACATGTTCTAAATCCTTATTTGTTCTTAGTTTGATCCTCTGTGGCAAAAGAAACTAAGCAGCAGCAGTTCACCTGAGGCCTAAATCACGCTGAATAGAGTGCTAGCATTTCTAACTACTGTATGTTGCATACCATTTGCATTTGTTAATGCAAGAGTCTCAAAAGGAAGAGACCTCATTCCAGTGTGGCACAGGTCAGAGTAAAGCAGCCTTTTAAGCACATGAATTTTGCATATCGCTCCAGTCTTGTTGAAATGCATATCTTGCACTGGGTGGTTCAGACACAAGCCAGCAATTGGCAACATGGGTGAATGATGCCATGAATGTGCCGATGCTGAACTGCACGTTGGGTAGCAGCAGACATGGTAATCCTATTTAAATGAGGAAGGAGTGGCCTGAATAGTTTATATGCCTAAAACTGACATTTTAGAAATACCAAAAGTATTTGTAGTTTAGTAAATAAGAAGAAGGGACGCAGGTGGCGCTGTGGTCTAAACCACAGAGCCTAGGGCTTGCTGATCAGACAGTCGGCGGTTCGAATTCCCACAACAGATACCGCTCCGGCGGAAAGGTAAACGGTGTTTCCGTGTGCTGCTCTGGTTCGCCAGAGGCGGCTTAGTTATGACCTGGAATGTGTTATGACCTGGCTGTGTGCCAGCTTCCTCGGCCAGTAAAGGGAGATGAGCGCCACAACTCCAGAGTTGCCCATGACTGGACCTAACGGTCAGGGGTTCCTTTAAATAAGAAAGGTCGCATCTTCTGCCAAAAATATTCCTCAGCTCCTAGAGAAATTGTGATTGAATAACCCTGTAAATTGACAAGGTGCTGCCAACATTTAAAATAGTAATTTTTAAAAGACATTGAAGAAATATGTCTTTCAGTTTGGGACCACAAGAAAATAGGGGGCATTGGGGGTTGCAGCTCTCAGTCACTTCTCCTTTCTTTTTCTTTTTGTATATTGTTATTTATTTTCAAGAACAATATCTAGATACATAATAATAAAAATATTGCCACTTCTCCTTTCTAATATGGGTCTCGCATTCAACTCCTGCATGTACGTCTTTAAACGTGTTAAAGCATTCATAATCCTGTTTTTCTCCATGCAGGATTCTCCATGAGATTTTATGCTTCTAACGTTTTATTTAGATTGTGTTGCATCTTAAACTGAGTCTTCCCATTTGTCCTTGCTCAAGGTAATGTTCATTAGGGCTTAGTGTGCCATCCTATGTATGTTTACTCATAAGTAGGTCCCCCTGTGTTAGTTCTTATTGGACTGCAGTTCTAGATTTAAACACAGAAATAAAACACTCTGTCTTTGAGCATGGGCAAAGTGCTTCCCTCACCACAAATAAACTGTAACCAGCCGTAGATATTTGGTCAGCTACAGCATAAACAACCTTATAGAAATAATTAGCCTCTTTATCTTCCCTGTTGCTATAGCTGAAGGATCTTGTGGTATTGATTATATCAGCAGCTTTCTCACCTGTCTTGATATGATATGGAGAAAGGCTGAGCACAGTGCCAAAAAGTCACATCTATCTTTACATAGTCAAGTAAGGTAAAACACTTAAGCGACAGTAGTATTGCTTCCATAAACAAAGTAAGGTATGGAATTGCCTCTTTTGGTTAAAAACCTCTCCAAGGACTGCTGATCAATTAAAAGAGCTAAGTGGAGCAATTCTTTTGTCTTGTACACCATTCTGGATATGTTGCAAAACCACACACCCGTGCACTGAAAGTGCCTTTTTGTTCCGTTAATTCATGCACTAGAAAATCCAACTTTCTTTTCTTCCAGTGCAATCGTCACTTACAAGTCAGTTTTTTGTAACCCTGTCATTAAAATGCGAGGTAGCCTACAGTAATTTGAATATTTCATTCCGCCGGCTGCTAGTGCGCTCTGCCTTACAGATGGTGCTTGCTCCATCCTTCTGGACTGGGTTCAATTATAAATGAAAGTGGGGAGCTTAGATTTGTCTTTTTGTCTCTGCTTAGTTGGAATAACACAATAAAGCTTGATGGGTAGGAGCTCCTCACACACCCCTCCCCTCTTGCCAAGTCCTTTCCCCGCTTAACTCTCTACATGCCAGGGCTAAACTCGCTTATCTCCAAATACTGACAAATGAACCCTTTGGTACTTTTTTATTTTGTTTGATTTGGTTTTCAGTCTACCATAGCTGCCAAGTTTTCCCTTTTCTTGCGAGGAAGCCTATTCAGCATAAGGGAAAATCCCTTTTAAAAAGGGATAACTTGGCAGCTATGCAGTCTACATCGTATGCATGATCAGCGAAGTAGGGAAGACATGCATCCCTTCCCCACTTGGGGCTCAATATTCTCCAATTCTCCAGTCTAGAAAACATTGCTTTTCTCCTCTCTTGTTATTCTACGGGAGAATTTTGCCCTGAGTTCTGGAGGGTCGAGTAGGGTGTTCCTTTAAATAAATGCATGAATAAATTCATCCTACAGGCTACATCTAGGGAGCCCAATTCTGGCAAGTGGACTTTCTAGTGCATGTTAGGTTTACTTAATATGCTGCATTGGTTTGTTCCACAATTTCTTAGTGTTTCTAAAAAAATTCTATTAAAACAAATGGATTTCTCCCCTTAAGAGCTAAGTTGTGACAGGGAATTGTCCTGGGAATGGCAAATGAATAACACTTGGGTGTAATTTCAGAGCACAGATCCATCTGTGGGATTGGGTTAAAGGCATGATAAGGAAGAAGAATGCAATAAGCGCTTCTTCTTTTTTCTTTTGCAGAGGGGGAGAATACATATTTGAGGAGTTTTAGTTTAGGTGAGTTTGGAATAGGTAAGCTCATACACATATAAATTCACTTATTTATTAACACAAGGACAAGGCGACTCCTAGTGCATCCCAGGCACACAGAACATTTTGCCAGGAATACTAAAGGGAGGGCTGTTAGCAACAGATTCACACTGCAACAGAAATGATACCAACTGGATATCAGGACACAAGCACCCATACACAACTAAATAATACCAATGTCATTTAACACTACAAGTGTTAATATTATTTGGCCATGCATGTACCCTGATCATAATTATTCTCATTGGTATACTGACAGTAATAACTACGATCTAATGAGAGGTGTTAATTATATTGTCGTAGTTAACTCCTCCTTGGTGGTAGACATGTACAAATGGTTATTCACCTATTTTAAGAAAATGATGTGTTTATCGGTGGTCCTTTTGGAAATGCAATAGCCCATCATAGCTTATTTTGACTTCAGTAAGGCCCTGGTCCCTGCAAGCCCAGTGCTGCTTTTTGAGCAGCGCTGTTTGCAGGGAAGACACCGGGAGCTGTTGTGTCTTTCTTGCGTCCTTCTGGGCACAGGCGGGGGATGCTCTGCTGCTGGTTGGACTGTGAAGACCTCACTTTTTGTGGAAAGACTGCAGTCTTCTGCATAGTTACCTTGGGGTAAGCTCCATTGAGCTTAGTGGTGCTTACTTCTGACTGCATCGGTTCAGCTTGCAAGACACGTGGAGCTTTAAGCAAAAGTTTTTCAGCAAGCTGAAATACAACAATGTTTTTTTTTAACAATGTTGCCATTTAAACTGCTCACAGGTAGTAGGAACACCATCCAACAAAATGAAAGAAGTACCCAGCCTTTGCTCTACTTCTTTCTTCTGAGTACCAGTTGCATCTGAGAACCAGTTGCTGGAAACCACAGAAGGGGAGAACGTTCAGGCATCTGGTTGGCCACTGTAAGAACAGGATTGGTCTGATTGTAATATTGTAATATTTATTTAAATTGTCCAAAAAAGGGCTTCCATTCTTCCATAAAACAGTCATCATTAAGTTCTCTTATTTTAGCTGTTCGTTTTGCTGATTCAGCATAATCCATCACTTTGCTTATCCATTCTTCTTTGGTATGAACTTCTTCGTCCTTCCACAGTGGAAATATTTTAATTCTGCTTTTGGTCTGTGATTGCCAAGTGGTCCTCTGTCCTTTCTGAGTCACTCACTGCCCAACCACCCTCTTGTTCCTTGCACAACATCCCTGCTGTGTGCCGAATCCTGTGAATTAGACTGGCCCATCCCTGGATGGGAGGTCACTTGGGAATCCTGTTTTGTTTTGTTTTTAGCTCACTGAGCTCTCTAAAGGAAAGGTGGGAGAAAATTGTAATTATTTATTATATCATCATTACCTGTAGCACCATTAGGATATATAAATTATGTTTTATAATGAGTGCCGAACAGAGAGTTATTGATAACACTACAACTCAACTGTTGCAGACTCATGAAATGAAGGGAGAAGGAGGCTGCCTGTTGCCGGAGGGTGAACAGGGATCCCACGCAGTGCACAAAAAGCAAACCGATTGCTTGCGCTGCATCTCCTTTTCCCTCTGAGAAGCAAACATACCGTAATTTCACCTGAAGGGAGGACAAGGCTCTGGTGTACTTTTAATCTTATTTTACGTTTACAAGGACCAGATGGTTTGCTGGGGTATGATTTTGATTTGGTGCACAGCAGGAGTTTTCTGCTCCCTTTTTTTCAGCCACTGCCTGCTGATGTTGTAGGCTTTGCTCAACATAAGGCTGTCATCGTAAAAGAGGTAAAGCATATAAGAACTACCATCCGGCCAGGGACTGCCACATAGGGTCTCTAGTACCAGAGGCTGTTGGCTGTGACTACATTGCCAGGTAACAGCTCATAAGCTTGTCCCATGTGCTTTTAAAAAAAAACACACAACTCAGAGGTTACTCAAAGATGGGTGTCCGTTGAAAGAAAATGTTGGGGGCAGGGCGGGGACAAGCACACCAACCATTAGGATCTCCTCGCTTCATGCATTTCATCTTTGTTTCTCTAGCTGAGATATCTCTAGCTGAGTAAAGGCCACAAGCCCTCAGAGAGCATTTAGAATTCAGCTCTTTAGCAGCACAGATGAGACGGAGGTTGCGTCTATAGATTATGTTAGCTAATAAACAATAATGGATTTATTCTCTATCAATGTGCCTATCAATGAGGCCTAGTTAGATTGGCCTCAACTAGGGCCAGGGCCTTTTCAGTACTGGCCCCGACTTGGTGGAACACTCTCTCACAGGAGACCAGGGCCCTGCAGGATTTGACATCCGCAGGGCCTGCAAGACTGAGCTGTTCCACCTGGCCTTTGGGCTGGACTCAGTCTGACCCCTATGTTTTCCACCTTGTGGTTTTGATTGGGCTATTTTAAAATGAGGCTGCATTTTTTAAAATTTTAAATCTTAAATTGTATCTTAACCTGTATTTTAATTAATTTGTTTTTTTCTTTTATGTCTTATTGCAATTTTACTGTGTCAGCCATCCTGAGCCCAGTTTTGACTGGGGAGGGCGGGGTATTAAAAAAAATATTATTATTATTAAACATTTTTAAAAACTCATTTACACAATTAGCTTTCACCATCTGCAGCCAGTTCTTAAAGTGAATCACTGCCTCTCTGAAAAGAAAAAAATATTTAGGCGAGTCTCCCTAGGGAGAGAATTCCACAAACAGCAGAAATCTCCCATGCCAGCTGAGGGCAAGCAGATGTGTATACACAACGATGGCTATTTTTTCTAGTCTCAAATGGTCAAAAGGAAAGTTGGTAGAATGGTTAATCTTGACATATCCCTTCAAATCTGCATGCTGTTATAGCTTGCCACAAAACTATGCAATTGGTGTTCAGATGGCAGATTTGGAGCTTTTGAGGACCCGCACATGCAAGCATCTTATTGAAGAAAAACACCATGACTTTGGTTTACTCCTGCTCCCACTTCCACCTCCTTGAGGTACAGTTACAGTCACAAGCATTTAATGCTTATTCAGGTGCGGTGAACCAAGCCGGCAAGTAACGGTTCAGCTAAAATACACTCAACAGTCAGACTCTGATGCTCGGGGGCCGGGGGGGGGCTCCTTCATGGGGAAGCTACCAGTTCCTGTGAGGTTGTTCTTCCTTTTTTCTGCCCACCTGAGGATGTGTGTGCTGGCCTGTTGAAGACTAGCACGTTAGTGGGATGAAGCAGCCTGCAAACGGAGATCCTTTCTAGCTCAGGGTGGCCTTAGGTACAGAGACAGGATGGATTGCATTTCACAGCTGCAGCTGCAGCCTGCTAATCCCCCTCTGGTTAGGAAAGGGGAACTGCTTCATTTGATGAAGCCTCTTGCAACCCGGTGCGGGCTCCATGCTGAGCAAGGGCTCTGTTTGCATTTGGAATTAGTCTGCTTGGAGTCCATCCTCCCCTACCTTGAGTAAACTTGCCAAGAGGTCAGCGGTGTCAAAACAACCCTAAGGCTTCAAGCAGAGCTAGCTGAGGTCAGGTCAGGGACACCTAAAGGAGAACCTCCCCTGCAAACACCAGGAGGAGGCCCTTAAATATTTGTTTTAGTTTCTTCAAGGGGAAAAGAAGTTGACAAGATAATAGGATCCTGACAGTTTCGACCTCCTGGCTCCCAGGAGTTTGGCAGCTGGGTCAGAGATCAGCAACAAAGTAATATTGTAGGGTAATTAAGTTTCCAAGGTTTACTTGCTTGTTTAATTATACCGAGAGTTGGAAGACAGCGAGGGAGGTCTCTCACACCTGGTGGTGGGAGCTGCCGCTGTGCAATTTTCCTTTCCTACTTGGCTACGGGTTTGGGTTTGCTTGTTTTTTTCCTAAAAGGTTGTGGAGTTGGGCATTTAAAAATATGAATATCTAGGAATGAAATCTAGACTAACAAGTGGCTGCCATTTTTATTGTCCTCTTCCTCCCTAGATGTGGCAATCCTTCCTAGCCACAGTGAATTGGAAATGCATTTTTTCATATATAAGGTTTTTCATATGTAGGTTTGCAGTCATTTCCAGCTGCTTGACTCTGCCCTATCAGTTGCCTCCATCTATCTGGGTTGCCACTGGATGAAATGTCCAAGTTTTGTCTTATAATTCTGTCGTTGACAACAAACATATTTGCATTTGATGCAGCATAAGAACATCAGAATAGCCCTGCTGGATCAGGCCGAGGCACATTTGGTCCAGTATCCTGCTCCCACAGTGGCCCACCGGATGCCTATGGGAACCACACAAGCAGGACTTAAGTACAACACCACTCTCCCAACTTGTGGTTCCCAACAACTGGTATTCAGAGGCATGCTACCTCCAACAATGGAGTAGCTTGATAGAATCATAGAATTGTAGAGATGGAAGGCACCCCAAAGGTCATCTAATCCAAACCCCTGCAACACAGGAATCTCAACTAAAACATCCCTGACAGAGGACCACCCAACCTCTGCTTAAAACCCTCCAAGGAAGGAGAGCCCTCCATCTTCTAAGGGAGTTTGTTCCACTGTCAGAAAGTTCTTCCTGATGTTTAGTCAGAATCTCATTTCTTGTCGTTTTAATCCATTGCTTCAGGTTCTATTCTCCGAGCAGGAGAAAACAATCTTCCATGTGGCAGTTCTTCAGATATTTAAAGATGGCTGTCATATATCCTCCCTGTTTCCTCTTTTCCAGGCTAACCATACCCAACTCCCTAAATCTTGGTTTCCAGACCCTTGATCATCTTGGTTGCCTTCATCTGCACACAGTCCATCTTCTTAATCTCCTTCTTAAATTGTAATACCCAGAATTCAAGACAGTACCGGTACTCCAGGAGTGGTCTGACCAAGGCAGGATAGAGAAGTACCATTACTTCCCTTGATCAGACACTACTCTTTTCTTTTAGGCTGTTGATGCAGCCTAGAGCAACATAGGCTGTTGGGTGTGTGTGTGTGTGGTTTTTTTTTTTGCTGCTGTTGACTCATAAAATCATAGAATCATACCCCAAGGATCATCTAGTCCAACCTCCTGTGATGCAGGTCTTATTTGCAGGGTGTCATTTGCACTGCACTGCACTGTAAGCAAAGTATTAATTTTTTTTAAGGGAATAATGGGAGGAGAACTGGGACCTAGTTTAAAAAAACCCCAGGTTTCAGGGGCCCTAGGCCACCTCCTAGCTACACTCTAATTCTGAGGCATTTGTTTTCACACTGCAACTGTGTGCAAACCACTTTCACCACGCTTAAGACTGTGTCCAGGTCTTCCACAAGGGTGAAAATGCCCTGTGGCCATGATGATATTCTATTCCCTCCCAGCCCTAGGAGCATCTCATGCCAACCACCCTTCTAAGAGTGAGAAATCCCTGATTCCTTTTGGGCAATGGTTGCAGGAAGCAGACCAGTGCCACTGCGGTTGCAGTGTTAGCGCCTCTTCCTCCTCAGGGGTGCCTTGATTTTCCCAGCACATTTTAAGCACAGTGGAGGCAGGAAAAAGCCCTTTTGAAAATCACAGACTAATCACTCCATCTGCTCCCGTGCTGCTTCTTGGAGCTGCCTGCCAGGATTCTCTCCTCAGAAACTAAGTAGCACATTATTTTCGATAAGTTGCAATCATTTACTTGAAAAATTCCTACCTGTTTAAATATCCCTCTGGGGGGCGGGGCGGGGAGGAAAGCTATATGGCAAGTTGAGAAGAGAACCCTCTCTGCGTAGATTGCAATTAGAATTCTGGCGTCGTGTTTGTTCTGTGTGCAAATTCATTTCATTTGAGTGGAATGGTTGCTGGGGAGGGGAGGGGCAGGTTGAGCAAAGTTTATGTTCAAGATTTCTGTGTTTCTCTCAGTTCCTGTATTTCCAGGAACTAGAAATAGAAAAAAATAGAAAAAAGAAATCCTGCCAAGTAACAGAATCCTCACTTGGAGACATCAATTAAATCTGCTGTCCTGAATTTCTAAGATCAAAACCACACATTTAATGAAAACAAATTCCACATTTTCCCCCCTGTACTTCTGGTTATACAAAGACATAAGGCGTTGGAAGGGAAAGTGAGGGTCATCTAATCCAAAGCCCTGCAATGCAGGAATCTCAACTAAAGCATCCATGATGCATGGCACAGCCTCCCACTGGCCCATGGCCTCACTTGATCTCTGCAGTCTTGGATCAAATAGGAATGGTGGAAATGAAATTGCATCATTGGATTTACAAAAGGAGGGCAAACCCAAATTCATGATATATTCACACATTGCAGCTCGGTTAGGACTTTCCCAAGAACCCTGGAAACCGTAGTCTTGTGTGGAGGGCAAATAATCTCTAAGTGAGACTACGCAACACCCTCACCAAACTGCAGGTCCCAGGATTCTTTGGAGTGAAACCAGGTTTAAGCCAATACTGTCCAAACTTGTAGTGTAGGTGTAACCTCACATATTCAGAAATCTGAGCAAGAAGCCAGAAGTAAATGCATGTATAATGAAGGGGCAACTGAACAATCAACTGCAGAGCTGTAGCAGATCTTTACTGCACTTACAATAGATGCCTTGCTGTTCTGTCAACCTTGATTTCATAGCACTTCTGTTCCCAAGCACCCAGTAACAGTTCCAATACATAACAAATTATCTGTAGTTATTATTATTTTATTGTGGGGTTTGTTGGTTGTTAGGCAATTGGTTAGGTATGAGATGAAGATGTAATGGCTCCAGGGGTTACAAAGCCCTCAAGCAAGGATGGCTAGAAGAGCAGTCATTTCCCATTGTGGTTTCTTGGAAGAAGGGGGATCTCTCCTGGCTCTCAGAAGGGCAAAGCAGGTCGAGAGGCCAGACATACAGACTATCAAGGGGTGTGATATTACGCTAAACAATTATGTGGTCAGTTATTAGTCATTGTTTATCATTTCTATAACGCATCCCAGTAAATAACTACTTTGCCGTTCTCTTCTTTTGCTTTGGTTTGTCTTCATAGTAAGTGCTCGACTGCTCAAACTCAGCAGCCCTTTTCCTTTCTCTGGCCTGTCTTGGGACAGGTAGATTATGTCCCGGTTGCTCATTCCGCACATTGACAGAAAACAGCTCTTTGAGCCAGCTGGCAGGTGGGATGCTAATGCACTCAGCGGCTGACTCCATCAGCTCTGGAGACCTGCCCAAGCCCTCCTATCAGGGATTCTAGTTCACTGGGTCAGAGCTGGATTCTTTGCTAATGAATTCCAAATGATGTATTTCGTTTCCTTGCTTTTGTCGGTAAGCAGGAAAACATCTAGATTCTTTCATTGGATTCTCATTCTTTTTTGGCTGAGTCCTGTAGTGATCCTACAAGATTCAACAGTGTCAAACCACTAAATTGCTGGAACCTTTTGAGAGGGAACATATGCTAGCTGTTCAATTAAACTTTGTACTATTTAGAATTTCCACTCATAGAATCATAGAATTGTAGAGTTGGAAGGGACCCCGAGGGTCAGCTAGTCCAACTGCCTGTGAGGCAGAAATCTCAGCTAAAGCATTCATGACAGATTGCCATCCAACCTCTGCCTAAAAGCCTCCAAGGAAACAGAGTTCACCACCTTTCAAGGAATCCGTTCCACTGTCAAAAGGCTCTTATCATCAGAAAGTTTTTCCTGAATTTTAGTTATTTTTTATTATTTATTTATTTATTTATACGCCGCCCGTCATCTGAGGATCTCAGAGTGGTTCACAAGGTAGTCGGAACCCCCTTTCTTGTAACTTAAATCCCTTGGTTCAGATCCTACCCTGTGGAGCAGAGAAAACAAGCTTGCTCCATCTTCCAGCCCTTTAGATATCTGAATATGGCCATTATATCTCCTCTTTAAGTCTCCTCTTTTCCAGGCTAAACATTCCCAACCCACTCACCTTTCCAGACCCTTGATCATCTTGGTCTCCCCCCTCTGCACATGTTCCAGCTTCTCAGCCTATAAGACATCCCTTGAAAATAAGCCATAGTGTGTTTTTTTGAGGAAAAAATAAATATAAGATGTGTCTTATATCTTTTATTTGTGCAGCAGGTTCTTCCTGCCCAAGTGTTGAATCTTACATATACCCCTATTGAAAATCATTTTGTTAGTTTTGGCCCTGTTCTCCAATCTGTCAGTCATACTGAAGCCTGATTTTGTGTTCTGCGGCATTAGCTACCCTCCCAGTTTGATGGGGGGGCCTGCAAATCTGATGTAAGGTAAAGGTAAAGGGACCCCTGACCATTAGGTCCAGTCGTGACCGACTCTGGGGTTGCAGTGCTCATCTCGCGTTATTGGCCGAGGGAGCCGGCGTACAGCTTCCAGGTCATGTGGCCAGCATGACAAAGCTGCTTCTGGCGAACCAGAGCAGTGCACGGAAACGCCGTTTACCTTCCCGCTGTAGCAGTACCTATTTATCTACTTGCACTTTGACATGCTTTCGAACTGCTAGGTTGGCAGGAGCTGGAACCAAGCAACGGGAGCTCACCCCATTGCAGGGATTCGAACCGCTGACCTTCTGATCAGCAAACCCTAGGCTTTGTGCTTTAACCCACAGCGCCACCTGCTGATGAGCTTCCCCTTAATTCCTTCATCCAAGTCGTTTCTAAAGATACTGAACAACAACGGGCCCAGGACAGAACCTTGCGGCACCCCACTTGTCACTTTTTTCCAGGATGATGAGAAACCATTAGTGATCACTTTTGGGGTTTGGTCAGTCAACCAGCTACAAATCCATTTAACAAGTAACCTAATCCAGCCGGCATTTTACTAGCCTCTCTGCATGAATATCCTGAGGGACTTTGTCAAAATCCTTACTGAGATCAAGATACACAATTTCTACTGCATTCTCCTGATCCACCAAGCTTGTAACACCATCAAAAAAAGAAATGAAATTTGTCTGGTAAGACCTATCTTTAAGAGACCCATGCTTGGTCTTGGTAATCACAGCACCCTATTCTAAGTGCTCACAGACTGACTATTTAAGAATCTTTCCTGGTACAGTATTGATGTCAAGCTGACCAGTCGGTAGCCACCTGGGTCTTCTCCCCACCCCCCTTTAAGATGCGGACAACATTTGCCTGCCTTCAGCCCACAGGGACCTCACCTGTTCACTCACATTATTCCTTGGAGGCAAAGGGATGAGACTTGCAAAATGCTTATCGTGAATATAAAGGCAGGAACACAGCTATGCAGGTCTCTTTTGATATTCACTATAAGCAATGTCCTTCCTTAGCAGGCTCCCTCAGAGTAGGGTCCCACCCATTGGACATGCTAAATACTACTCCAGCACTCAGGGCTTCTATGTGTCAGCTTCCAGTAATGGTGGAGAGAAGTCCCCCCGTGAGCTTGTTAAAGGCCATACTTTTTTCCAACGTGCAGAAAAAGCTTGATTATTTCTGTGCCCAATCTCAACAAGGTCATCAGGAGTAAATCAGGATCCATTCCCTCCCTACCTTTTTAGTAGGAGAGTGTCTGATGTAGGAGAGGAGACAGACTGTAGGGAGATTGCCCTCTCTTCTTTTTACCTTTGCTTCTGTTGTGGCAACACCAGCCATGGAAAGTAGAGCGTGAGGGATGAAGACTTGGAGGGATAGTTTAGATCAGGCATCCCCAAACTTCGGCCCTCCAGATGTTTTGGACTACAATTCCCATCTTCCCTGACCACTGGTCCTGTTAGCTAGAGATCATGGGAGTTGTAGGCCAAAACATCTGGAGGGCCGCAGTTTGGGGGTGCCTGGTTTAGATTAATCAGTAGCTCAAATTTTAATCCAAGATGAGGAAAATTTTTCAGTATATACATGCATACAGTGTGTGTGAGAGAGAGAAAGAAAGAAAGAAAGAAAGAGAGAGAGAGTACGTGAACACAAAGACACACATACATGCAAACGGACACATATACCAGTGGGTTGTAGGAAGGAATCTTGGGCTTATGCATGCACTCCATTTTATGCTTGTAAAAAATCCTGGACGACCCAAGTGCTTGTCCCACCACCGTGCACCCCATTTTGCCGAGAGCGAGGGGCAATGTAAGCCTGAGAGTTGCTCCGGTACTTCACAATAGGTGAACCCTGTTCACTAGAGGCCCCACCTGCAGGCTGAAAACTGCACATGGGTGCTCTCCCCCAACAACTGCAGGCTTGAGGTCAAGGCAAAATACAGACCTGGAATGGAGAGACAGAGGAATTCAGAGAGATCCATACTCCTGCATGGCCCCATTGCTCTTTTGAATAGGGTTTAAAGAGGCAGCTCTTTGTCCCTGGGTAGAACAAGTGAGCTAATTCTGACCTTGCTCATACCCAAGAAGACTGACTCCGGTTCCTCTATGTTTCCATGACACAGTTGGATAAGAAGCAGTTGGATATTGTGTCTGGGAACAAGGAGTGTGTTCTCTTCATGTTGTTTTTTATTATTGCAATTATTTGTTCTTGAAGGTGTGCCACTACTTTGTGAAGAAAGAGTACCCTCTAGTGGATGTCTGAATGGCAAGCACATTTTCAGAGCGATCTATGCCTGTCTTCCTGATTGTTTAATTTGTGTCCTTTCTCCCCCCCCCCCAAAAAAAGAGTAATAAACCGGGACTCCGTAGAGTTAGCTTTAGGCAAGAAGGCACCGTGTGAAATGTTTCAGTATTTACAGCACCTCTCTTGCAATGCTGTGTACAGACTGAAAATTACATGAAGTCGAGCTGTTTTTTCTAATATCTTTTAAATTTTAACTCTTTCTGGAACTTGCCAGACAGACACTGGGGTGTTGTAAACCAGAAGAAGCAAGATAGGGGGAAGTCTGGTACCGGGCAGGTTGCCTGTGTGTTGCTTATGCAGTGTGTTGCTGTGCGGAAGAAGGGCGGGTTGTACTCTGATCAGGATGCTGAGCTCTGTGTGAAAAAATTACTCATAGGTCGCCATCAGCACAACAGCTTTCTTTAAAACATGTAGTATAAACACTGACAACTGGGAAACACTGGCCTGCGAGTGCTCCAGTTGGAGAACAGCCTTTACCAAAGGTGTTATGGGCTTTGAAGGAACTCGATCTCAGGACGCAAGGGAGAAACGTGCTAAGAGGAAGGCACTCTTAGCAAATCCACACCGTGATCAACTCCCGCATGGAAACCAGTGTCCCCACTGTGGAAGGACGCGTGGATCCAGAATTGGCCTCCACAGTCACTTACGGACCCGTTGTTAAAACCGTGTTTATGGAAGACAATCTTACTCGGCTACGAGTGTTCGCCAAAGAAGAAGAAGAACAGCTTTCTGGACTGTCACGTCAGTGCTGTGCTAACCCAGAAGCACAGGAAGAATCCCCCACCAGTAAACAAGAATTCTTTTCTTACACTGAGGTGTTTTGCTTGTTACTACGTTATGTGGTTTTGCGTTTTCGTATTGTAAACTGCCCTGCAATCCTCGGATGAAAAGCGGTATAGAAATTTAATAAATAAACAACTAAGTTGGAAAGCTGACCCCTGGTGGATCCCCTTCTGTTAGGTGGACTGTCACATGCAGAAAGAAGATATTGGGGCTTGGAGGCCACGGACTTTGCCATGCACACATCACTTATCTGCCTTTTCCAAGAAAGCATCACAAGACAGAATCACTGTTGTATTTGCAAGCTCTTCTTTTAGATGGCAAGATTGGCCCCTTTCTCTTAAGCAGGTGCCTATAAATGGGGAAAGCACTTAAAAAAAAAGCTTTCAGCATTTTGGAGCTAAAAGGCATGCTTAGGTAAATTCTAATTACCCGTACCGGTAGTTCTGTGAACAAAAAAAGAAGCAACAAATCAAGTCAGAAGTACACATGTAGTAGGAATCTGTTGTTTTGCTAAATTTACACCGCTTTGTACTAGCTGCGGTTCCAGCTATATAAATGAAACATCCTCCAAATTGTCAGTTCACCAGCACTGTGTTTTGCTAAATGGCTTCCTGTTTCTACAAAATGTGTGTTATTATGCCCTACTATTATATATGTATAAAACTATATATTAACAAACCCAAACTAGATTATCATAATGCTGTTCCATCTGAATGCGTACCTAATAGCATGGCATAATAGCATTTTCTCTATGTGAGTGTGTAAAGATTCATGTTATTTTCACAACTGTCATTTCCATCATTCTATTCCTTCCTGAAGTTGCAGGCTGGAGTTTTGCTGTCTCTGGAGGCTGCCAGCTGTATGTTCGTAACTAACATTGTACATTTCAGGCAGATTGGGAAAGAACTGGGCAAGGGAGGCAGATGTCAATAAAACATGTGGCTGTTGCATTAGGAAATGGATTGTCTTAAGATAAGTGTTAGATCTGTGGTGTTGTAGGTGGGGCTGATTATATTAAAGAGAGGTAAAGAAGAGCTTTAAAATATTCCCTTTGTCCTCAGTCTTCTAAAATGTAGGACTTTCAAAAATAAATGCTTGGACACATTGGCCTTTCCAACGCCTTTCCAACTGCATTATTACCCAATGAATGTGTTTTATCATAATGAAATGGATAATGTAGGCTATGTGGGATTTACTTATGTGGAGAGTGGCTGGGGAAACCCAGTCGGATGGACAGGTTATAAAATAATAATAATAATAATAATAATAATAATAATAATAATAATAATAATAATTTATCTATAAAGAGGCATGCCATATGTGTCCAATAAGTGTTTGTATTGCATGGGCATGGGTTAAAGATACATTGCTCAGTAATAATACTTAGGTTGCCCCATCTTGAACTGTTTTGCAAAGATAAATTCATCATGTGTTTGTATAGACACATGGTAGTTCAGACACTGATTGCTTAGATTTTTTTTTATATATGAACAGTATCTCCCTTCTGAAGCCCACTCCCACTTTAGTGTGATTTTTCGGCAAATGCTCTTTATGAAACAAGCAGGCATCTGATCTCCGTCACGTTTTAATCCTTAGTCTCTCTCCTGTTTTCTTTCCCCGTTTTTTCAAAAGGTTTGTAACAAGGTTCACAGGGTGCGTGGTGAACAGGGAAGAGTAATCTCTCCCATTGTTATTGCTCCTTAGCATCCTGTTTAGAGTGTGCACAGGGTGAGCTTTCATTCTAGTACCCAGATCCCAAATATTGGCATCAGCATCATTTGCATCAGTATTTGCCTGCCAGATCCATTCAAGACTAAATCTGGGAGCATTCTTCTTCTTCTTCTTCTTCTTCTTCTTCTTCTTCTTCTTCTTCTTCTTCTTCTTCTTCTTCTTCTATCACTCGTAGCCGAGTATGAGTGTCTTCCATAAACACGGTTTTGTGAATGAGTCCAGTACAGTGATAATAGTTTGCCTGTCTTCCCAAGTGATGCGTAAAATTTTTCGGAGACACCGTTGATGGAATCTTTCCAGGAGTTGGAGATATAATGGGCCAGAGACAAGAGTGTGGGTTAAATATGGCTACCACCTTATTGGTAAGTTCCTGTTTTGGTGTGGCCTTGGGCAAGTATCCATCTATCAAACAGCCTAGATGGGGAAGTATCATATATTTGACTGGGTGCAGAGAGTGTTGGGAGTCACCAGCTGGGGAGCCCCCAAGGGAGCGCCCATGGGAAGACGGCTCAGAGCCAAGGAACGGGTGATGGAAGTGTCATACGCAGGAGAAGTTACAGGGCTTAGAGAGCAGGAAGAGTCGGGGGCAGAGGACAGTTCAGACTCTGAGGCAGGACATTGTACCGGTTTATAGGAGTCAAAATCCAAAGAAGTGCTTGAGACAGTTCACACCAAGGCATTGATTTTGCTTTGTTTGCTGCTGGGCTTCACAAACTGCAGTGCACAATCACACACACCAAAATGGCATAAAGTCGGGGCATGGATTCAGCTCTGATTCATCAGATTTCTCACGTTCATCTTTGAATCGCAATGTGGTCACCTAACTAATTTCTTCTATATGCCTGGCAACATTGCTTTATTGTTGCTTTTTGCTTTATTGTCATTGCTTTTTATTTTTATTTCGCGTTACCTTTCCTGTGTCAGTTTTGAATCTCGCTCACGTAAGTGAAATTTAATTGCACAAAAAAAGCTCAAATCTTTGAAAAAGGATTTGCGGCTTGACCACTATCGCTTTGAAGCAATTTAAGGTATTTAATTTTTGAGTTCTGGAATGCTTCCCCCCCCCCTTAAAAATGCTTTCTGCCAAAAGTAATTTAATTATTCAGATTTTCGCAGGAATATTGAGGTTTAAACCAGAGTGCTTAGCCTTGAAAGGCTGGCATGTGGGCTGCTGCTGCCACTGCTCCACCTTGGCGACTGGCGTGGTCTTTGTGGCTCTTCTGGCATTTTTCTCTTTGCTTCCTATACACCAGCTGTTAGCTTCTTGTAACCCCTGTGAGATTGAAGTTGTACTCGACCAGTCTGAACTACTTTTGTGCTGAAAATTTCTGTCGCATCTTTTCAACAATTCTGCACCAGTTCAATGCCCCCTCCCCAAGGACAGGATTAATCTTTGAGGAATTGGCAAACGCTAATTATTTTATTTTATTTTTTAATCAGTAATCGTTTGCTCTTACTTTAACCAAATGAGCATCTGACTTGAAGCTAGAATCAGCTGTGCATTTTCATTTGGCTCATAGAACCTCTGTTGACGATAAATAAGAGATCCGGCTGAGATGAAAATCTCCCCACACGCACACAGAATTTTGCTGGACCATTCCCCATCCCCAATAGGGAGGAGGGTATTCAACAGCACTCAAGAAATGGGCAAAGTCTAAGAATTTTCAGAGTGCTGGTGCTTACCTTTAAATATGATGTGGCCAGAGATCTTTCTTTCCTTTGCCTTCTTTCTTACATTGAAAAAAGAGAGAGGCTTACTACAGCTTCAAGCAGTTCTATGATACAGCATTGATGTAGTGGCCAATGGGGACAGCCGTCTTTCCACTTGCCCAAGAATGTCCCTGGGAATTATTCTACGTCATGATGACATAGGGGCATTCTCAGGGGCATTCTGCTGAAAGCAGCCAAGCTGAAACTTGGCTTATTTGGGGGGAAGAAAGAACATGGGTGTCGTTACCTACAGTGGCTCTGATAGTTGGGCTTTGGCTGAAGGTATTTGTGTGTTTGTGTGTGTGTGTGTGTGTGTGTTTTCTGATGGTATAGCATACAAAGTTGGCATTCTGACAGCACAGTAACACACCACCACAAAGTATAAAATTGCTCTGGTAAAGCAGTGAAACTCAGTTACTGTTTATCCTGCTCTGCTGGGGAGGTGGTAGCAATTCCCAGAGCCTCTTCAGGCCAGACCCTGGACATCTCCCAGGTGCATAGCTGCCTAGTCTCCCGTTTTTCGCGGGAAACCCCCGTATTTTGTTACCGTTTCCCGCTGTTATCCCGAATGGATTTATAGCCCGTAAATCCCCCGGATTTGGAATGCAGCTCCTGCCGGCGGCCATGTCCCGGCTCCCAGCTGTCTGCGCATGTCTGGACATGCATAGAAGCGACTTCCGCTGCCGCGCCGCTGCTGATCCCGGATTTTTCAATCCGGGAGTTGGCAGCTATGCCCATGTGGGGCTGCCAGCTGAGCTTTGGAAGGTGTTGTGTCAGCAAATGGCCATGGTCATTTGAAGGCTTAAGGAGACTGGTAAGGCCTTCTCTTCTGGTGGCTCCATCCTCTTGGGGGAGCTGCCTACAATCCTTCAAGGGCTCATAACTTAATTGTGCTTTCACATGCTCCTGCACAGCCATGGAATAGGGGTAGCTACATGGGAGTCACCCCCAAATACTGAGCATGACAAAAGAGCTGCATCTTCAGGCTGAGATGAAAGTAGAATGGCGAGGGTGTCCCATCAGAGGGGTGACAATTTTTTTTAAAAAAACAACAACATTAGACATTAAAAATTCCCCAATACAGGGTTGCCTTCAGGTGTCTTCTAAAAGTCAGATAGTTGTTTATTTTCTTGACATCTGATGGGAGGGCGTTCCACAGGGCTGGCACCACCACCGAGAAGGCCCTCTGCCTGGTTCCCTGTAACCTCACTTCTCGCAATGAGGGAACCGCCAGGAGGCCCTCAGAGCTGAACCTCAGAGAGATACTAGGAGCTGGCTGCAGGGGATTTGACACAACTTTAATTTGATTAATTTACCAACAACAGTTCTTTTGTGTTTATATTTGGTGTCTCCTTGGAGAGGTATGAAAGAAAGGTGTTTAAAACAGAAACTGTAAACAAAACAAAACAAAAATACAATCTCAATTGACTATATTGATCAGGGGTCAAAATTCTGCTTAGTGCTAATTTTCTGTTTTTATGACAGTAGAATACAACCATTCAATGGTCAGATATGTTAGGGATGGGCAGAATTCATGACACTCTTCCAAAACTGAACAACCAACGAGAAGCAGATTGCAAAGAATTGGGAATGGTTTTCGTAATTCACTCCGCAGCACTTCGCTGCCTGCACCTCAGGCTGTCTGAAGTTGTATCAGATGCAGGGAAGAGAGTGGTGGGTTGCTGTTTTACAAAAACAAAGATGCCACTTCAAGGCAGAGTGTGTATCAAGCAATTGCCCTGATTTTTCACAAAATTTACTCGGAGGTTACGTGATGTTGCTGTCAAGTAAGTAGTTGCTGTTCTGCACCTTCTGTTGTAGATTTCCATTGCTTTTCTTACCTCGGAAAGTCTGCTTTTTTAGTTAAAAAAGTGTACTAGCTATTACCATTTATCAGTGGGTTGTGAAAAGTGCCCTTTTATGGTTGTGCACTTCCAGCATCTAAACGAATGTGCGAGAGAGCCATAGAACAGTCTGCACTTGTGGGCACTAGGAGAGAGAAAGAGAGAGAGAGAGAGAGAGAGAGAGAGAGAGAGAGAGAGAGAGAGAGAGAGAGAGAATACAGAGCCGTGATGATTCAGATCTAGTTACTGACTGTTCTCACCTTGATCATCATACATTTGTGCAACTCTTGGAAATCTGAACATAAACTACTGCTCCATAATTATTTTATAACTGGGCTGCCTGCTATGAAAATACAGCACTGATCCTTCTTTGCCATAAATGCAGAGCATGTGTAAACAGTCTTCTTGTCTGGTCTTATCATGTGAAGAACATGATGCCCCCAATAACTAAGTGTCCCCTCGAATTGGCCTCACATCCACCTTCCCTGTCACAGCCTCATGTGGCTGACCTGCAAAAGCTGCATATGTGACCGGAATTGGCAACAGCCTACAGGGTCTGGCCAGCCGCACACACAAGGGCATGGCATTTTACTTATTTACTATTTGAATGCACTGGCTGTAGCTTAACTCTTGGTGTGCCAATTGTAGACGGTTTTGCTTGCGCCAAAGTGGTGTTTGCTGACCGAATCCTGCAGTTTATCTTGCAGACATGTCTAGCTGTGGGTCCCTATGAGGGGAGCAGCCGTCCCCTTCCCCACACTGTAAATTGTTTTACCCCTTTTAGGTCTCTGTTTCTTGCACCCTCCCCAAAATAGCTTCCTTCTCCCAAAAACTATTCTAAAGTGAAGTAAAGAGTTTCGTTTTAAAATAAAGTCAATGCCATTTAAAGACCATTTTATGTTTGGTTGGTTGGTTGGTTGGTTGGTTGGTTTGGTCAGTAGACAGAACAATTGGCCTCCTTCAGATGGCCAGGCTTTGTCTAGAGCAGGGGTAGGCAACCTAAGGCCTGTGGGTCGGATGCGGCCCAATCACCACCTCAGTCCGGACCACGGACAGTCCGGGAATCAGCGTGTTTTTACATGAGTAGAATGTGTCCTTTTATTTAAAATGCATCTCTGGGTTATTTGTGGGGCCTGCCTGGTGTTTTTACATGAATAGAATGTGTGCTTTTATTTAAAATGCATCTCTGGGTTATTTGTGGGGCATCAGAATTCTTTCATTTCCCTCCCCCCCCCCAAAAAAATATATATAGTCTGGCCCACCACATGGTCTGAGGGATGGTGGACTGGCCCACGGCTGAAAAAGGTTGCTGACCTAGAGACTTCCAGTTGCTGACAGCTTTCAGATGGTTTCCCTGCATCAGAGAACTGCGAAATAATATAATTTATCATTTTGTGCCTAAATATTAAGCCATATTCATAAAGGAAGATATTTTTATTAAAAAAATTTGGTAATCCGATCTTCAACCTTTTATAACAATTTATGAGAAACAACAGGAGAAAACAATAAAATACATAAATATTGTTGAGGCAGCCAAAGCAGCAGTTTACATCATTTTAAAAAGTATGTAGTGCAATAAAATAAAAACACCTTGATATATGAGAAAAACAATAATAAGAAGAAACACTTAGAAACCAGCAGAATTAAAAGTGGGCAGCAAACTGGAAGAGTTAAATCAAATACTAAAAACAACTGGAAACAACAAAAAGTCTTCAGCAAGTGTCCGAAGGCTAAAAGAGATCGGGAAAGAAAGACATCAGCTCAATGCCAGTTGAATCTCGCTGAGGAGAAAACTCCAAAGCTGGGGGCGCCACCATTGAAACAGCCCTTTCAACGGTCGTCAGCCACCTTACAGTCTAAGTTGGGGATACACAGAGATGATGACGATACTCAGAAGGGTCCCCACAGGAAAGGGCAGTCCTTTGTAGGACTGTAGAGATTTATATCTTCATATGCAGACGTTGCAGGCTACAGAACAGGGTGGATTTCCCTCTTTGCCCACAGAGATGGAGTCCATGGGTGCAGTTGAAGGTCTTTCTCCCCCCCCCCAAAAAAACACCCTAATGACCTACAGTAGAAGAATAAAATGGTAGGAACATGCCACACACCCCTTTCTGTCCTGCTGCCCCTTGAATTCTCCACCTCCCACCCACTTGCCCATCTTAAGAACATGAGAAGAGCCTGCTGGATCAAGCCAGTGGCCCATCCAGTCCAGCATCCTGTTATCACAGTGGCAGAACAGTTGCCTGTGGGAAACCAGCAAGCAGAATCTGACCACAAGAGCCTTCTGCCCTCCTGTGGTTTCCAGCAGCTGGTATTCAGAAGCATTGCTGCCTCCATCTGTGGTGGCAGAGCACAGCCGTTGTGGCTAGAAGCCTTTCATAGCCCTGTCCTCCATGAATTTGTCTAATCTGGTATTTTTCCCTGAAACTGATGAGATGATTGGGCACCGACGAATCCTGTTTCAGCAACAGGATTAAGACAGACAGTTGCAGTATGAATGAATACTACCATTTATCTTTCCTTCTGTAAAAACATACTATTGGAGCCTACTCCTAGATACTTTGGAAGCGGTTGCTCTCATTCCGTGTTTTAATCTATGCATTTCACTTTTGTGCTTCTTACAGTGTTGAGTATTCGAGGGGCTCAGGAGGAGGAACCAACAGACCCACAGCTAATGCGACTGGACAACATGCTTTTAGCAGAAGGGGTAGCAGGCCCTGAAAAAGGAGGGGGTTCAGCCGCTGCGGCTGCCGCAGCCGCAGCATCTGGGGGTGCCGGCTCGGACAATTCTGTGGAGCATTCGGACTACAGAGCAAAACTATCTCAAATTCGACAGATCTACCACACCGAGTTGGAGAAATATGAGCAGGTACTAATCTTGTGCGTGGCAGTTTCCTGTATCACAGTAGAAGCCAGCATATAATGTTGGAATGCACACAAAAAACAACCCATAGCATGGTCTCATGGATAAGGTGCTGGATCTGGGTTCGAATTCCACCTTATCCTTGTTCTCATAGTTTATGCACTCAGCAGAATAAAGCAGCAAAGCCATTATTAGAACAGTACCACTTCATGATGCAGGTGGAAGAGTTTCATAGATACAAATGGGAATGCTCTCTGTAAACAAAGCTTAATATATAAAAATAATATTTTGGGGAGGCCTGGTTTGTTTGTTTTTTATTTATCAAATTTCTGTCCTTCCCTTCCTCTCCAAGGACTTCACTGAATCCTTTTTCCGGACATGCTAGTTTTCAACATGCAGGGGGATTTGTTTGTGGAGAGCATTCCTACAGGCTGCCTCCTCAACTAGATTCTAAAATGATGCAGCCCAGGAAAAGCTTTGCGGCTAATCATGATAACACATCATCTCACAGGGCTACTCTGATGTTGGATTTGATGGTGAAGGGTTCTCAAGACAAGCTGTATATGGAAATAATGTTTAGAGAGTTCACATCCCATTAACATTACTGAGTTCCTGCAATGCCGGAATCTCAACTAAAGCATCCATGACAGATGGGCGTCCAATCTCTGCTTAAAAACCTCCAAGGATGCTTCATCTGAGATTCCGGCATTGCAGAGAATTGGACTAGATGACCCTTAGGTCCCTTCCAACTCTACGATTCTATGATTTCCTTTCAGTCTCCTCCTTCCCAGGCTAAACATACCCAACTCCCTCAACTGGTCTTCATAAGACTTTGCTTACAGACCCTTGATCATCCTAGTTGCCCTCCTCTGCACACGTTCCAGCTTGTCAACATCCTTCTTAAATTTTGGCGCCCAGAACTGGACACAATATTCCAGGTGTCATCTGACCAAGGCAGAACAGAGTGGGACTATGACTTCCCTTAATCAGGACACTAGACTTTTGTTGATGCAGCCTAGAATAACATGAGCTTTTGTAGAAATTACTTAACATATGACAGAGGCCATATCCACTCAATACATTTAAAGCACATGACTTTCCCCAAAGAATGCTGGGAACTGTTGTTTGTAAACCATGCTGGGAATTGTAGCTCTGTGAGTGGTAAACTACAGTTCCCATGATTCTTTGGGGGAAGCCATGAAAATGCTATGAATGTGTTCTGAATGTATGGTATAGACGTGGCCTTTGGAGTAATATGCACAATTCTTTTCCACAATGAACCTCTAGGAATTTATATTTTTTATATTTTTTTATATTTTTTAAAATGCTAATGAATGGACTAGACAGAAAAAAAACTCCCTCCTATATTGAGAGTGGGGTTCTTTAAGATTTCCCTCCTTTTTCTGGAAATTACAGGATATTCACTAAAAATTCCCTCTAAGGGTGGAATTCAGTGTTGTGCTATGATGAACAGTCCATTTGCACAAGCATTTCATCTTGCCAGCTGGAGCCATCACCACTAGAGCGATCTTCCCCTAGCACTCTGCGGGTTCTCCCAACACACCAGAGCCAGCTCACCCATGATACAAGGAGAGGTGACTGCCTCAGGCAGCAGCGTTCACCAGGGCATCAGATCCAGATGTCCCTATTTCTTCCACCCTTGTTCCTGATGTGGAGAGAGATCTTCCCTCACCCTTTCTCCCCTGGCAGGAAGGGGGTGTGCCATTTTCGGTCCACTTCAGGTGCTTTAAAATCTTTCCAAGTTTGGCCTCTGGACTTGGCAAATTCATTTGGGAGCAATAGGGAGAAGAAACACTTGTCATTCCCCTAGCAATAGTGAGGCAGAAATAGTGGCCTAAACCACAGAGCCTAGGGCTTGCCGATCGGAAGGTTGGCAGTTCGAATCCCCGTGACGGGGTGAGCTCCCGTTGTTCGGTCCCAGCTCCTACCCACCTAGCAGTTCAAAAGCACGTCAAAGTGCAAGTAGATAGATAGGTACCACTCCGGCAGGAAGGTAAACAGCGTTTCCGTGCACTGCTCTGGTTCGCCAGAAGCGGCTTAGTCATGTGGCCACATGCTCGGAAGCTGTCTGCGGACCGTTTGCGGCTCCCTCGGCGTATAGAGCGAGATGAGCGCGCAACCCCAGAGTTGTCTGCAACTGGGCCTAGCGGTCAGGGGTACCTTTACCTTTACCTGTAGATCAGCTCCATGGTTTGCCTCTTTCTCATAAGAAAGAGCAGTGAGTAAACTTCGGTCCTATTCCAACTATACCCAGGATGGCACCCAGTTTCCTTTCTAACAAAGGGCAGGAATGCAAATAAAAGAGATCAGCAGTAATCTTACCTTTGTCTCTCGACAGGACTTACCCTGACAGGCAGCCTCACCCAGCCGGGGGTTCTTGTTACCCCTACTATGCTGCTCCATAGAGCCCTCATATTGTGTGAGCCTGGCTGTGGGGGAGCCTGACCGGCAACTGAATGGAAAACCATGCTCGTCCAGGTGTGGCGAGCTCTCTCCTTCAGTCTCATGGCCCCAGAAATGCAGGGGAGAGCAGTTCAGATAGGTTGACTTGTGCAAGGAGCCAGTCTGCCTGGAGCCTTTGTAGGACTTGGGGAATAAGAATCTCTTTACTGACCCATTCGTTAGTTTTTGCCTTAAGGTGATATATATTTGCACCACCTGCCTCCTCGTATCGTATCCCCGCCTGGCTGAGGGGGAGGAAGACTCCTTGATATGGCAGGGGAAGAAACTGACATTAAGAACCCTCTGTCAAATTAACATTGTGGTCAGTCATCAAGAACAGGGCCCTCCAGAAACTGGGTGTACGAGCTTCTGGCAGCAAGATGCCTTCAGCACGTCTAATTTCAGTTATTACCTGTTTGCCCTTTCATGTCAGGGATCCTGATGTGCTCTACAACCCTGCTGCTTTGGCTCTAATTATTATCCTTGTTAACACACAGGCGGAAAACTCGCGGAAAGTAAGTGTCATGTTTTGTATTTGCAACGACTTGATTCGTGTCATCGCCAAACCTGTGATAACTCACCCGCTCTTCTCACCAGCTGCCAAAGTTTGGGCTAACGTTAGTAATTGTCAGAGATTACGCTTCTAGCAGAGGTGACCAGTGGGATTGTCAAGCAATAAATGGGCAAAGCTGCTCAGCAGCAAACCCATCAGTGCATGTTTGTTGGAGGCAACTGGGGTGCTAATGGGGGTTGGGGGCTCTCCTCCTCCCACTTGCTGTCCCATAAGCCACCACTGTTTGCTTGGTGCCACCTGTCAGCTCCAGATCTTGCCCTGGAAGGTGCATCCCTTAACCTATTGGACTGCAGGTAGGTAGCCGTGTTGGTCTGACGTAGTCAAAACAAAATAAAAAAAATTCTTCCAGTAGCCCCTTAGAGACCAGCTGAGTTTGTCATTGGTATGAGCTTGCATGCACACGAAAGCTCATACCAATGACAAACTTAGTTGGTCTCTAAGGTGCTACTGGAAGAATTTTTTTTATTTTGTTTTGACTATTGGACTGCATCACCCCCAGTGCCCATGGCTACCAGGGTGGAAGAACAGTTATTTTCTTTGGCCTGGTTCTTCAAGGATCCCTGATCTGTGACTCAGTTCTAGACCAGTTCTACACATGAAACAGAATATAGCCATAAGAATCATAGGTAACAGTGGGTGACAGTTTTGAATTCTGGTCCATGTAAAAAGTTTCCTGCAGATAGAGAGATGATAGACGATAGATAGATAGATTAGATAGATAGATAGATAGATAGATAGATAGATAGATAGATAGATAGATAGATAGAGATACCCTACGCACATAACGAATAATGTAAAAAGTTCCCTGCAGATAGAGGTAGATAGGTAGGTAGGTAGGTAGGTAGGTAGGTACCCTACGGACATCACGAATAAATGCACTGGCCCAGCCTATTTATTTTCCAGTTTTGGCACAAATACATTCACTGAGCTTACTTTGTAGCCAAAAGATACAAATCACAATTTTTGCTAAAAGACGGACGTATTAAAACTTTTACTGTACCGTATATTCCGGCATATAAAACGACTGGGCATATAAGACGACCCCCAACTTTTCCAGTTAAAATATAGAGTTTGGGACATACTCGCTGTATAAGAAATATGACCCGGTGTATAAGACGATCCCTGACTTTTGAGAAGATTTTCCTGGGTTAAAAAGTAGTCTTATACGCAGGAATATACAGATACGCAGGAATATACAGATACGCAGGAATTTACAGATTTGTTTGTTGATTGTGTAAGAATTGCATACTCGTCGAAGGGCCCTGATCTGTGTTTCTGCAGGAGTTGATGATATGGGAACATGTCCTGCTCTGAAGGGGATTTGTAGAGAGAGTCAGTGGACAGTGCCTGTTCCAGTAATGAGGAATACCCAAATAAGTGACTCATGCAGAGACGCAACAGGCATTTTTCCAGGCATAAGGCAGGTAATCCCACTGTATCTCTGCACTGGGAGTGACTGAATGATACAAATCACACCCAGTCCAGAAGCACAGCATGGTTACCGGACTCCCGCCTGTAAGATTGCCTGTTGCATCTCTGCATGAGTCAATGATTGAGAGGAGGCAAGCCCAGTGACCTGTGAAGAGACACAATAGGAAGTTTTCTCTGTATGTGAACTCATGAGATCCTTTCATTATATAATTAATCCATCTGTGACTATATATTAGCTGTTTTCTTATTACCCTGGCACATTCTGAGAACCTCTTTACTTACTATTGAGAGGGAAGGATGAATGTGCCAATTTCAGTTTCTCACAGTTTTTATTTTTCCTCAATCTGAAGTTCAGTTCTCCATACCTGTTTTAATTTTTGTTAAGTCTTAATGAAAATTAATCAGCATTTTAATGTGATTTTCTCCTCATATGCACCTGCCTGTATGCAATTTTGCCCAATATGCAATTTTTACAAATCGATTTTCCCTTAAATAATGCATTTTATATGTCGTTTTTCATTAATATGTTGTTGTTGTTGTTGTTGTTGTTTGTTGTTATCACCATCACTATTTCATTTCTATACCACTTTCTATTTTTAAGGAAAAAATCTGGAAGTGGTTTACAGCCTACATTAAAACATCAAATAAAACCACCCAGAATAAAACTACTGAAGAAAGTCATATATAAAGTATACATTCAAAGCAACATAATGAGCAGGAAACGAAAATACTATCTTAAACATTTCAAAAGAAGCAGAATTCTCAAGATAAAAGAACATTGTCATTGGCATGGACCATGGCTGCTGTTGCTGCCAGTCCTTCCAAGGGTGGTGGCTGTGGAAGTTGAGGCTTCATGACCTAGGCCTCTGGCCTCTTCTGCAGCCTCTTGCTTTTGTAGCTGGAGTCCATCAGGGCCCTGCCCTCCCAGTCCAGGTGGAAAAAAAGGCCCGTATGGCACCGAGAAGGTCTTCCAGGCTGAGTCAAAGCCAAGATGAATATATCCATAGTACTGCAGAATCGTAGAGTTGGAATTGACCCCAGTGGTCATCTAGTCCAACCCCCTGCAATGTAGGAATATCAACTAAAGCATCCATGGTGGATGGCTATCCTTAGTGTAGGTTTTCATATGGACACAACCTCAGTATTTGCATTTTTTCAAATGTTAAAAACAACAACAACCACCACCACCACCACAACAACAACATTATTAATACCATTTGTACCTCGCCCATCTGTCTGACTTGCCCCAGTTTTATATGTACAATTTGTTTGTTTGCGTTTGTGTGTACATGTATATGCACACACACTTTGGTGCTTATTACTTGGCTGGAGAACTGTATTGCAAAATTCAGTGCGGGTTTGGAGGCTGGCTGTTTTTCAGGCTGAATATTGTTTCAGAATATACAAATTAGATAGGTAAAGGTAAAGAGACCCCTGACAGTTAAGTCCAGTCACAAACGACTCTGGGGTTGCAGCGCTCATCTCGCTTTACTGGCCGAGGGAGCTGGCGCTTATCTGCAGACAATTTTTCCGGGTCATGTGGCCAGCATGACTAAGCCGCTTCTGGCGAACCAGAGCAGCGCACGGTTTATCTACTTGCACTTTGACGTGCTTTCTAACTGCTAGGTGGGCAGGAGCTGGGACCGAGCAATGGGAGCTCACCCCCTCACGGGGCCTCGAACCACCGACCTTCCGATCGGCAAGCCCAAGCAGCACAGTGGTTTAACCCACAGCACCACCCGCATCCCTCCACCACCCACACCCCCAAATTAGATAGGCTTGCCTTTAAATGTGAACTGATTTTTTTTTTCAATTCAACACCCACCCACCCAATCTGTAGCTTTTGTGTTCTTTGTTTACACCCTCAGTCTTTGGCCTAGTTCTCACTAAGGTTTTCAACCCGTTTCTGAGCTTGGACCGCTTTAGACTTCAGACAGGGATCATAGAATCATAGAATCATAGAGTTGGAAGAGACCACAAGGGCCATCCAGTCCAACCCCCTGCCAAGCAGGAAACACCATCAAAGCAATCCCACTCCTCTGTACAAAACGATTCCCTTCAAACTAGCATGGTAGGGAGAAGGGTACCAGCATAACTTGTTCTCCCTTATGCTCAGCTCACAGGAATCTTTTCCGCTGTCCCATGGGAGAGAATACCACCGTGTGTGCCTCTTCCCCCACCCAGTCTTGACATAGGATTGTCACTTCCATAGGGTGTAATCTTCACAGCATTCACCATTATTCTTCTGGAGGCCCCGCACCAACTCTCCACCAGCAAAATAAAGCCAGTTTCTTTCAAGCACTATGTGACCCTGTGCCAAACAAGTGTAGCCTATTAATGTTTCCATGATGTACGGTGTCCCATATATAGTTCTGCTTCTGATATCTTATGTGTGAATGTTTTTTCCCTGTAATGTTGATTCCCTGTGTTATTGAAGAATATTAGGTAGCCAGGGAGTTTGTTAGCCTGACTGAAACTGAACTCGTATGAGCTGGAGGTGGAATGTTAGTTTGGAACTGGATTGGTTTTATGCAGTATAACAGACAGCAGAAAAATGTCTGATCATGTGTTCAGATAGTGTATTTTATGTCCCCTAATGGCAGGTCCGTTCCAGAATCACATGGACAGTACTTCTTATAGCCATATCAGCAGAGCAAAGGCTCATCTCGTCTCTGAGAGCATCTCATTAAGTAACATAAACACTTTGCCTTCCCTAGACAATTTCTTTTCCTGCCTGCAAATAGACTCTCTCACACATCTGTGGCTCTGTAGTTGATACTTACACTGAGTTCTGGACATATATTTTGATTGTGCATTTGGGGAAATGATCATTCATGCACAGGAAAAAAGCTTCCTGAGGTTTTTTGTTTTTTTTTAAATCAGTGAAGCTAGGGGTGTACATTTTTAAATAAATGCAAACAAAATAAATTAGACGATTGGCTCAGCTCTGTCACAGATGAACCTGTCAAATTGGGTTTTTCCTTTGTCCAATCTTAAATTCGGTTCTCCTAATACCTGCATAAATTTGATGTATGTTTTTTTAAAAAAAAAAAGCATGAGAATCCACCAGCATTTTAGTTTGCATTTTTCCTAATATGGACATTTTATATTTTATTTTACCTAATATACGCATCGTTGCAAGCGGTGTTTCCTAATACAATGTATTTTAATGTTATTTCACTAATACATGCATTTATGCACACTTTCCCCTTAATATATATATTGTATGCATTGTCTGGCTGGAGAACTGCACAGCCAAATTGGTAGAAGTGCAAATTTTGAAGGATAACTGTGTATTGGTAAGTGCAAATTAGGTAGGTTCACAATAAAATGTGGACCAAGGTGAATTTCTCCCCCTAGTCACAAATTGGCACCTTTATCTGTCCATGTGTGCATGCTCATGCTCTTTTGCATATGCACATGCCCTGTCATAAATGTGTGCTGGATCTTTTTTTCCATAAGGGTATTAAGATAGAGGTTTCACAGTAATCCAAAAGGTTCAGTTTCTTGACCTGCGTGAAATGGCTCCATAATCACCATATGCCTGCCTATAAAGAGGTGAATTTAGGAGAGTGTGACCGAGCCAAGAGAGTGCCCCGGGGGGCATCGCAACAGTGACAAACAATGGAAGGTGAGAGGCGGGGTTGCAAATTTTGGCCTTGCACAGGGTGCCATTGAAATTTTAAAGCCCAAAGACTGCTGCTGGGTTGTATCCAGTTACTTTCTACTAAGGGAGAGATTATCAGTACACACAAATTCTTGTGGAAGGCAAAAAATGGGTGGCTGGAAACAGAAACTTCTACAGAAGCTCATTGGAGGTTGAAGAATCTTTATGCACATCCAGCTATGCATCCGCTTGAAAGCAAAGAAGTAGGAAACAGTTGAATTTAGCTGCACGCCTAAATAAGAATCTGAGTGCACATCTTATGAAAAGCAATATGTGTATTTGGGTACATATTCCTACCTGCATCTTATTTGCATTGGTGGTTTCCCTAAATGAGACATTGTGTAGAGTTGCTCAGCAGATGTTCAAGGCCATGGGGCAGAAACCCAGACAACGTTCGAAGGAATAAAGGGGCAGGATTCCTACATCCCTGCTGCGGCAGCCTCCTGCACAGCATGCAGTGACTTCTCCGGTCCTAAGGGATCTTCTCGCTCTTTCTCTTGTTGTCCCAGGCATGCAACGAGTTCACCACTCACGTGATGAATCTGCTGCGAGAACAGAGCAGGACCCGGCCCATCTCGCCCAAGGAGATAGAGCGGATGGTCAGCATCATCCATCGCAAGTTCAGTTCCATCCAGATGCAACTCAAACAGAGCACGTGCGAAGCTGTCATGATCCTGCGCTCCCGATTTCTCGATGCACGGTGAGTTTATCCCAGGCATATCAAGAACCACTCACCGAATCACTTCTGTGTGCCTAGAAAGGAAGACTTGTAAACTGGAAGAGAGACTGTTCTCTTCTCCTTTCTTCATCTTCTTCCAGTATGTTGGGGCCACAAATGACTAACATATGTGGGAGCATGAGCTAGTAAACATTTTGTGGGCCAGTAACTTTTGTAGACTGTTCTACCTGTTCCTTCCAGGTAGATTTTCAAGGCTGTTCTCCCTGTTTTTTCCTAAACAAACAAACGAACAAAAGCTACTGTTGAACCATTTAAAGGAAATAGTGGCTTAAGTTTGCTGCGGAAGAATATAGATGATCTACAGGGTTAGTTCTGTACAAACTGAGATCAGACTAAATGTATAACAAATTCAGTTGTCAAAGCTAGAATTGAAAAGCAAAATAAAAATAACACGGTCTGTACAAGTTCAGACTACAGGGGGGAGATGCCCTCTTTGAATGCTCTCCCATGCAAAAGTTCTCTGCAGGTTGAAAATGATCACACCGGGGGGGGGGAGTTATTGGCCAGGCCTCTCACTATTATACTGATTTTTCTACTTCACAGGATTTGTTTGCCCCCCCCCCCTTTACAGAGCAGAGCACAAGCTCGTTTCCCATAGTTTGACCACCTTTCAAGTATGTGGCCAGTGCCACGTGAAATTCTTCCAAATTGCTTCACTGCCTGTTTTCCAATAAACTGGAATTATAAAGGCCACTTGAAAGGGGGTCGATGGAAGGTGCTCTGTTTAAAAGGCAGCGAGTAATGTTTGCAGTGTAACCGACAATGTGCTCCGAACTCCTGCAAAAGATCCAGTCATCTTCCCTAATATATAATTTGGCACAGAGCTAAACAATACACACAAATGAAGTTTCTCACATTTTATTTTTTTATTAAAGAATCTTTGGAGGTGAGCATTGGGAGTGACAGCACAGCAGTTGGGGTGATGGCACTTAGCCCATCTCTTGGGTAGGTCAAAATCACCTTCCACATTTGTCAAGAGCAGTCAGTGGAAGGTAATTTTCATCAGAAAATTGTCACATGAGGAAAGGGTTAAATGATTTGCTACTTTGCCAGTCAGATTTACATCCTCCTAAGGCTGCTGTTACTTTAAGAAGGGGGGTGGGGAGAGATATACATGAATCTGTATGGAACATCCAGTTTGACCGTTTGAGATCTGCGTAACAGGGTGTGAGGACTGATGTGTTCCTGGTGACTGTGGGCACTTCCTTAAATACATTGCTTTTAGGTCATTGAGTACTGAGCATCCGTTTCTTTTTGACCAGGCGGAAAAGAAGAAATTTCAACAAGCAGGCTACAGAAATCCTCAATGAGTATTTCTATTCCCACCTCAGCAACCCATACCCCAGTGAGGAAGCCAAAGAGGAGCTAGCCAAGAAATGTGGCATCACAGTCTCACAGGTAAGAAACCCAGGTGCCTGTTCTATGCTGAGAGCATCCGTCTGTCTGTCTTGTTATCCATCCATTTATGTAATCTGGGAGAGGTGGAAAGAGCCCACACCAAAAAAAGTGTCTGCATAGAAAGGGAGTACCATTGGGAATGAAGAATGAGCAAAGAGGGGGATGAGGGACTGGGGAGCAACAGAATTCTGAGGACATAAGAAAGGAGAAATCGGCTAAGCAAGAAATGTAGAAGTTGTCTAGGGAAGGGATTGTATTTAGGGGGGAAACGACTCTTAAAACTGATGGCTCAGAGGGTAGAGCATGGGACGCTTAATCTCAGGGTCTTGGGTTCGAGCCCCATGTTAGGCAAAAGGTTCCTGCATTGCAGGGGATTGTTCTTTGATTCTGCTGAATTGTGTACAATGATTGTATATGGCAATTGGGCATTCAGGATCATTTTTAGGCCCTTGATTATATTGGTCCAAATAAGAGCACAGCCTGCGTTGCTTGCACTAGAATCATGGGCAACTATTCTGGGCAACCTCACGACGTTTAACTGGAGTTGTTCAATGAGAAAATCCGTAGCAGCGGGGAAAGATCATGAAAGACAACTTGTTGGATGTCTGCTCAGATAGTACCCTCATCACTTGGGTCAACAATGAGGCTTCTTGGCCAGAGCTGCATGTGAACTAAGAGCTCATCCTAGAATGTGCCCAGGATTCATCTGTAGTGCTGACAGTGGTTTCCAAGGCTGACAAAGTTATGTGGAAAGGATTCACTGAAAGCAGAACATCTGAAAACCACCACATCTAAGAAACTTTTGTGAAGACTATATTGCCGCGGATGGACTGGGGAGTGGAATTTCCAGGGTAATTTCCATCTTGTCAAGCAGTGTACATAGTAATTACTCTCCCATTTGCTACTGAACATAACACCTCCTTAATTCTCCTCCTTCTTTGTGCTATTTTCTTTGCTCCCACATAGTTTGAGATTTCTTATTAAGGTGACAAATGAGCTGGGTGCTCCTAGAATGGAAAGCTCAGGTATTGGCCACCAGTTATTGGCTACCCTCAAGGATGGGACTATGAATGATGGAATTACTGCTCCTCACAACCTTCCCAAACTCTCAATGAAGCCTTTCTTGATAAGGAAGTTGCTGAAACAGATTGAAGCTGAGCAGATTTGTGTCATCAAGAACTGCATGAATTTATTACATAGGTTGAAACATAGAATAATAGAATTGTAGAGTTGGAATGTACCCTGAGGGTCATCTCATCCAACCCCCTGCAATGCAGGAATCTCAGCTAAAGCATCCATGGCAGATAACCATCCAACCTCTGTCTAAAAACCTCCAAGGAAGTAGAGTCCACCACCTCTCATGGGAGTCAGTTCCACTGCCAAACACCTCTAACTGTCAGAGAGTTCTTCCTGATGTTTAGTCGGAATCTCCTTTCTTGTAACTTGAAGCTATTGGTTCAGGTCCTAGCTTCTGGAGGTACCCTGTTGATAACAATACCACTCTGACTGATTAGAAAAATCAAAACCAGCAGACCAGAGTCCTTTTAAGCAGAGTTTGGATGGCCATCTGTTATGGGTGCTTTAGTTAAGATTTCTGCATTGCAGGGGGCAGACCAGATGACCCTTAGGGTCCCCTCCAACTCTACCATTCTATGATTCTTTGATTCTGTAATTCTATGGATGATTTTGCTCCCGCATGCTAATGCCTCTCACATTTTTATAATGCTATGGCTTTTGCCATTCAGCCAATGGGCATTCCATGATCCAGGAGGCAACCTGAAATTAAGAAGGTAGCAATGCCTAAGAGCTGTTTCCCAGTATATGCAGTTGGAGATAGTAGCAACCTTCTGCAAATTGCTTCCAACTGGGAAGTCAGGCCATACCAGTCTTTATTGAATTTCATGTAACTTTTTTGTTGACCATTTTTCCAGATCACATATTTTTGATTCAAACTTTTTGTCATTGAAAGTATTAACAATTCCTCCTTCTTGGTTTCACCTGCAGTTTCAAAAGTATACGCTTCCTTCACCCAAATCACTGATGAGATTATTGTGTTTCAGTAGACTCAGAGCAGAGATTATTGTGTTTCAATAGACTCAGCAGAAACTACTCTTGTTTTCTCTTGCCATTTGCATCTTGCAATGTGCATTTTCATCCAGACGCGTTCACCAGATAGAGGTTTTCTATCTGTCTTTTGTTTCTTTCTCATGTGGGCTAGCAAATGCTTAAGTAACGCCAGTTGTCAGGGTTCTCTTGTACTAGCCCATTTGAAATGAACTTCCTGATAGGTTGCACATCTGCATGTTTTTTTATCTGCTAAATAATTTTTTTAAGTAACGAAACTTTACTTAGGTATGAGTTGTTCTTGATTAATTCATATAGACTTTTACACAGCATTCTGTCTCTGACATTTAGATTCATTTATGTTTTAGTAACTTAACCAGATACTAAATTGAATTAATTAGCATTTATGCCTCACTGCTCTTTCAAGTTATCTATTAACTAATTGATGACATTTTGGACCCACACAAACACACATGCTCCTATTGTGTTTCTCTGTGAGGATTGTTCACCCCCCCCCCCCAAGTTTTGAGATGTTGCATGCATACTAGTGCTAGATTCCACAACTAGAAGAGCTACTGCTTTCTTTTGGTATGTTAAGGTAGAAACTGCCACAGCATGCAGAAACAACTCTGAACTTTTAGTAGAACTGCTGAGTGATCTTCATAACTCTCTTTTCATATTTCAAATCTGAATCTCCTGTTACTCTAAATTTGTATTCTCAGATTACGGCAACCTTGACTTTGCTAATTTCTTGAGCTGACAAATTGCATCACATTGTGAGCTTGTCCCTTGCCACCTGTCCAATATGGTTTGAGGTTTAGAGGTTCTGCATGCCGACATTTTCTATCGTTGTTTAGTGGCAGATAAGCTCCCAAATGCAAACTATTCCAGTGCTATTCAGCACCAAGGTACAGTGGTACTTCTACTTATGAATAACTCTACTTACGAATGTTTCTACTTACGAATGGAGCTCCGTCCGCCATCTTGGATGCGGTTTAGATAGGATTTTTTTCTACTTACGAATTTGTAGATAGGGTTGCTTCTACTTACGAATTTTTTCTCCCAATGCATTCCTATGGGATTCGACTTACAAATGTGTGTTCGGAATGCATTAAATTCGTAAGTACAGGTACCACTGTACTGATAATGTCATCCATACCTGTCAAAGGGCAGTAGTTGTCAATTACTATATTTATCAGGTCTACTTCATTTCTCACTTTCCCTGTATTGAGAATGCTTTGGTCAAGCCTGAATTGTTGTCCAAGTATACAATACTTCCTCCCATATGACTTCCACTGATGCATAAAATATAGGCTTTCCCATTTTATTTGTCTTGTTTGCTTACTCATAAAACACTTCTATAGCACCTTTTGTTCCGGAAAAGATATTGTGTTAATATCTACAGGACAACCAGTTTTGCAGTTTTACTTTCACAGTTCTAATAAGACTTTGAAGCCAGGGGATTCATGCCGTCCATTGGAACCAGTCAGCAGTCCACCAGCTGTACTGTAAATTCCTGGTGAAAGATACTTTTTTAACCAGAACTTGCCAGAACTCAGTCCCAGCACCTCTCAGGTGGCCACCATTGCCGTTATAAGAGAACAAGGGAGGTGTTCATGGTGAGTTTCGGCACCTCTTTTCCTAGAAAAATAGCACTGGTCACTGGCCTCACTAAACTTTCACAACTGAAAGCCATAACAGTATGCTCATGTGAGATGGGGCTTCAGTTAAGGATGGATAGATGGATCAGCCAATTCTCAGGTCTGTGTCACTTTTGCATGTGTTTAGTTATAAGCCAGCTGTGTTCCATTTCCACATTAAGCTGGGAATTACTTTAAAAAAAAATCCTCATGAAAACGTGCACTTAAATTTGTATTTAAATACAAACTTGTCTGTTCAAAAACATATTTTGTCTCCAAAAGAAATCATTTTGATACTTGTTTTGAGCCAATAACTGCATCACACAATTTTAGAGGCGTGCAAAATCTAAAGGAAAGCTACATCCTCATCTGCACATTGATCCTGGTGGTCTGGATCAGGTCAACTCATATCAAAATTCACGGGAATCATGTTCCTCAAGCGTCTCATGCTGCAGCGTCCCAGAAGTTGGTGGAAGATTATGATCTTCCTTCTAAATCTCGGGGAAAGCATCCCACTGTGATACAATAATGTCACCTGTTTTATAGAAGTTCATTTCCACAGCAGGAAAGATGTTATCAGGCAGATTTTTGACTCTCCAAATAAAGTGTATGCAATGAAACATTTTATGCGTTGATTCTATTTAAATCTTTAAACTGATTTGCCACCCACTTCATTTCAAAAGAACCAGCGTTAGCAATGCCCTTAAATATGTGCCAAAAAGCTTCGCTATTCCCAACTTTATTCATGAATGGAAGCTTTTCTGTATCTTGCTTTCAGGCAGAAGGGAATGGATCTCAACTAAGAAAGCAAACATAGCATTACAGATATAAGTTCATGTCAGGGTCTTTCAGAAACTGCACTGAGCAGGTTAAGCTTATCCATCTAGCATGGGGTGGGTGAAACATCTTGGCCAGAAGGCCACAACACACAGACAGACAGACAGACAGACAGACACACACACACACACACACACACACACACACACACACAAACACAACCAACAAACAAACACAGCAGTAGCAACTGGTGGGGCAATGGGGCACCACTGCTCTCCCGGCTTCCAAGAACAACACAATCCTGCCACTTACGGGGGGGGGCACGGGGAGCCCGGTGTTGTGTGCAGTGCAGTGAAGTGGAGACAACCTGCCGCTCTTGCTCTTACTCGCTTGTGCAATGCCAAGCTGTAAAAAAAAGAGAAGCTGCTATGATGGACAGCGACGGAAGTTCTAATCTGTAAGCCATCAGTTCCGAGTGAGAAGCAAAAGCTGGCCAGCTATAGAAAGAATAAATGAGGCTGTCATCTGACTACATGCGGAATCCGCACAGATATTTCAAAATCCAGAGCGTTATGCATTCATGTCTCGCATTTCAGGGAAGCTGTCCGTGCAGACATACAGGGGTCAGACCAAGATGGATTCAGTTCCGCCGTCTGCTTCCAGCAGCAGCAAGTTCACATGGCTCTGGGTGCCCGCAAGCATGGCATGAAGGTTTTTGCCCCTATTATCTTGTGTCCAAAGGCAGACAACCTCTGAATAAGGAGGTTTCCTTCATAGGTAGACTGTTCTCCATGAATTTGTCTGTTCCCTTTTAAAAGCTATCTAAGCCCTGTGCTTAGGGGGTTTCAGCTGCTAGCCTTGTTCCAGATTCCACAGATACAGAGTCTCATTTGCAGGCATACACACCAACACCAATAGGCTCTGATTATCCATTTGCAGCGTATGGATTGTGCAATAAGATCCTATGCATGTTGCAGGATACACAGGGTGGGCAGACAGGATCTCCAGCTCTTGGAGGTTTGGGGAAAGGCCCTCAGGTGCAATCCCACCCCAAAATGTTCGTCTGTATGTTTAACAAAAGCCTGCCCAGGGCTTTCTTGCATTGCCACGTGTTGCAGTGAATTCTGTCAAGTGGTGAGAAATACATCTATTTTACCCTGCCTCCTTAGAAAGTAAACGGCAACGATCATCTTCCAATCTTTGAGGATCTTCATACTAAAAGATTTGTCCAAGTTAGCATTTCCGCGATTAGTTTGAAGTAATTTCATTCCAACGTCTTGGCTACATTTTATCTACACAAATTTTAAGCATTGTATATGGCAGGATAATAATGTCAAATTTATAAAAGAATGAATGGGTTAGGGCATTTTTCATATAATAATAATAATAATAATAATAATAATAATAATAATAATATTTTTTTATTTATACCCCGCCCTCCCCAGTCAAAAACCAGGCTCAGGGCGGCTCACACCAACAAAACCACAATAAAACATAAAAACAATTAATTAAAATACAGATTAAAATACAGTACTGTATTAAAATTTAAAATGCAGCCTCGTTTCAAGTAGTCTATAAATCCAGGCCATGAGGGAGGAAAACACAGGGGCCAGGCTAAGTCCAACCCAAAGACCAGGCGGAAGAGCTCTCTCTTGCAGGCCCTGCGGAAAGATGACAAATCCCGCAGGGCCCTGGTCTCCTGGGAAAGAGCGTTCCACCAAGTTGGGGCCAATACTGAAAAGGCCCTGGCTCTAGTAGAGGCCAATCTAGCCACCTTATGGCTCGGGATCTCCAGAGTATTGTTGTTTGTGGACAATATACAGTATTCGTATACTGGGGGAGTTGTATCTCTACAAATGTTTGTGCCTTTTTGTTTTTCTTCTATTTTACTTCGTATCACTTTATTTCTTTATAACTGAAAACTTTTCAATAAAAAAAAGAGCACTGTATATGACAGTTTCGTTTACGGATGTTTATGCATTGTAGCAACTGCAAGGGACCTGTGCATGGATAGGGACGCAAAGTTTTACAGCAGTTTCAGAGTGTTGGCGTACCTTGTTTGTTCTCCTCTGTTTGTAGTAACAATTAGTTAACTTCTTAAGGTGTGGGGCCGATCTATGGAGGAACTGATGCCTTGGCACAGAAGATGCACCGGATGCCTCTCTTCGTCTCTTCTATGATTCAGAGATTCCATAAATCACATCAGGAAAATCTGGCTTTTAATTTTAAATGGAAATGTATGGAAGCACAGTTTTAGCGTGTGGCCCAAGGCCTAGCCTCTCACTCCAGAAAACATAAACAAAAATCCACAGTGTGTGCTGTATATAATCACAAAATCATATAGTTTTATGGGTCTGTCTTGTAAATTCAGAGAGAGATTTATTCTAAACTATTAATCAGCATACTTAGAAAGCATTCCCATTCTTTCCTCCCTTTCCCCTGGCTTCCCACCCTGGTCATATATTTGACTTCTTATTAACAGGCTTTTTTTTTCTCTCCCTCTCTCTCTTTTTCAAACTTGCTCTAGGTATCAAACTGGTTTGGAAATAAGCGAATCCGGTACAAGAAGAACATAGGTAAATTTCAAGAGGAAGCCAATATTTATGCTGCCAAAACGGCTGTCACTGCTACAAATGTGTCAGCCCATGGAAGCCAAGCTAACTCACCCTCAACTCCCAATTCAGCTGGTTAGTTTTTTTTTCTTTTGGGTTGTTATTGTTCTTTTCTTTCCGTGGGGTTTTATTTCCTTTTAGTATCAATGTGTGTTTCTCGTTTGCTTTTTAATTTGGTTTCCTCTTTGGTTCGTTCACTTTTGGGGCAATGTATTCATTTAGGATATTTTGTTCCTGTCTGTTTTTTCTGTTTCTGAAGACAATGTAGTCATGCTGTGTAATTAAAAGTAATGTGTTGGGGAATTTTTGCACGGAGAACGTTTTGCCTGAGTTGCTGGTTCTCTCAGGAGAAAGGTCGTCCATGCACATTTGTATGTTTCAACGGGGGGAGAGACGTTTATCACTGGGTGACCCTGATAAATAACCCAACACATTCAGGGGCCACAATCCACCAGGAAGTTCTCCTGTACAAGCCAAATTGAAATGAATGGGAGCTGCACTAGCACACAATGTTTCCATGGGACCTTTGCTCAGAGCATCACCCAGTCATGTTATTTTGTGTCTGTATTGTGTGAACGTTTCTCTCTGGATTATTGCTTGCTT
This sequence comes from Zootoca vivipara, assembly GCF_963506605.1. Classification (NCBI taxonomy): domain Eukaryota; kingdom Metazoa; phylum Chordata; class Lepidosauria; order Squamata; family Lacertidae; genus Zootoca; species Zootoca vivipara. The sequence goes on along the minus strand of NC_083282.1, from coordinate 8,862,871 downwards.
ATTCCCATTACCTGTAGCTCACCTGTTTTGTGTAATTTCATTTTTCTTTGGTATCAGAATGGCTAGAGGGCTTTTTACTCCATGAAAATTCAAACATGGCTTGTCCCTCCACCTTTCCAGGATGTGATCTTGTGTTTTGTGTGTGTGTGTGTGTGTGTGTGTGTGTGTGTGTGTGTGTGTATTAGTTATGCAAGGGACAAATTCATTTTAGGTGCCTTGAGTACTATTGCGGAGAAAGGCAGAGTGGAAATTTGGGGAATAAATTAGCCCAATAAATAGTTTATTTGATCTTGCTTTTTGAGATGAAAGTAGTAAAGAACTTGGATCAGGCTTGCTGTTTCATGTTTGCGTCGTGTTAGACAATTGTTTATGACAAATTGTTTATTGTAAAATGGATTATAATTTCCTGGGCCTTAGAAAACTCAGGACAATATTTTTGGGAAAAGGTCAGCTTAAGGACCAGTTTGCGAACAAATGTGTACTGTATGGCTTTTTGTTTTAAAAGAGGGAAATGCCAAATACATTGGGTTGATACACTTTTTCTACGTTATGAAATTATATGGGGTACAAATAAATATGAGACATTTACGTAAAGCTGCCAACAAGCTGTGCCCAAGACAGTGTAATTTGGACGTCTTCCAAGAGAGCCTAGATACTGTTGGAAAACATGCTATGTCTCCTGGTCTGAATTTTTTAAACTCTGAAATAATAAAGCATTAAAGTAGAGTATCTTTCTTCCAGAGGAGTATGTGCCCAAGGTGAGCCTTTGTTCTGCATCACTTCAGTCTTTATTCTAGTCCACAGTTGAGGTCAGTGTGACCAAGGGGCTACTAAAGCAATGGGAATTAGAGCTCTCTGATCTGGAACCTCCTACCCAAGTTGCTTTGGCAATGGGAGAAGCATCTTAGATAGTAATCCATAGCTGAGCAGCACCGGCAGAGCTGCCATTGTGCTTTGGTCTTCTTTTGGGGGCGGGAGGGCCCTTTTCAGAACCATGAACCAGAATGGACCCCATTGTCTGAAGAGCTCATGGTGCCATTTCTGTGCAGTGGGGAAGAGGCTAAAATCCCTGGTAACACCATTCATCGTGCCTGGAGATGGGTCTTTCCTCTCCTCCATCTCCTCTGCTTGAGGCTTGTTTAGTAGCGCTGGCTCTCCAGTTGACATGGGCCAAAGGCCTTGTTCCACAGGTAGGCCCTCCTCACTCAAAAGAGGGAGCGATGGACAGCGTGACTTTGTGCGTGAAGCAGGTTGTCCTGGCAGCTGCAGCCACAGGCTGAAGCCATTGCTGGTGGTGACCTTGCCCCCATTAAGGCAAAGTGGAGGAGTACCAGAAATCAAATCTCACAAGTAACACTATGCAGGTCACCCATCACAAATCACAATCTGTTTCTCACTACTTTTGAAAAAACTGAGATGGTGTGTTTTGCCTTATTGGTTTATCATTTACTGTCTTGCTCAAGGCCTGTGATTTACAAGAAGCAGCTTGGTAATGTAGGTGTTATACAAGAGAACTGAGCTTTGCTCCCTGGCCTGTGAACAACAGCCATTAAAAAACCCCCCAAAAAACCCCTCTAGACTTGCCCTTTTGCAGTGGCAAGGAGCCAAATCTGTAGTAAACTTCCACAAGACAACATTTCGTGTTGGTTTCCCAGTGGGATGGTCCCCCAAGACCTCCTTGTAATAGGAGGAGTGGCTTGCTGGATAAGAGAAGTAATTTTGCCTGGCCGAATTTCATAATAGCCCAGAATGGCAGAAACATTTAGGGCTGCTTCACATGTTACATTTTTAATATATACCTGACACATTTTAACTGTTCGAGGAAAAACAAAAGTACAGTACAGTATGAATGCAGAAACACACGTTTGCTGAGATATGTATCTTGCGGGGTTCTCTTGTCAGAGAGCCCAAAATGGCTTTGTCCCCTTGTTTGAAGTGTGCATTTGGAAACAGAGCTGGAGTTGTCGCTGTGTTGTGTGTGAAATGACACCCCAAGGAGTGAAAGGAAGGCAGGGGACAATAAGGGGTGTGCAGAAGTGTTTTAGGAAAGATAATAAGAAATGGACATTGTGTTTGGAAGCCGAGCCTAACAGTAGAGGCTTGTATTGGGGCTATGCAGATGGGTGTTCACCAACTCACAGGTTCAGATCAGAAGAATCTTTATTTGCACCAGCCACTAGTCATAGCAATAAAATGAAATAAAATGTACTGAAGTCAGGGGTAAAAACTTAACTATACAAAATACATTTTGGAGGTTTACATCTATAATCAAATAATAGATCTTATTCTAATTGCCCCCGCTAAAAACTTTGCAGTTTTTGCTGTCACCTGATTATTATTCTTAGTATTATTCTTAGTATTCTTAATTCTTAGTATTATTATTAATTATTGAATTTATATACCCTGAGGTCCTGATCATCTTGATCTGATAAAAGAAAGGACACAGTAGCAATGGTTGAGCAACCCGACATGGACAATAGCAGAGGGGTAATAACCTCACTCCTCAAATTTTTATAAAGATTGCAAGCCAGAAGCACATGAGCCACTGACTCAATAATGCCATCTCCACAGGGACAGAACCGTTTTTCCAGTGCAATCTTTTGAAATTGATCCTCAAGTACAGCTGAAGGCAGTAGTATGTTCAATCTTGTGAAAGTGAGAGTGCGTCCGTACTTTGGAATTGTTAAATTTTGCAAATAGGGTGTCAAAACGACTAGGTGGAAAATAATTATTCCCCACAAATATCCCAGAGATGCATTTTAAGTAAAAGGACACATTCTACCCAAACCATCCGTGGACCGGATTTAGAAGGCGATTGGGCCGGATCTGGCCCCCGGGCCTTAGTTTGCCTACCCATGCTCTACTTCCTCGGGAGTTATGCTGCTTCACAACATGGACTGAGCCTCTTAGCCGACTGCTCTCTCCCCTTACCCATACAGTGGTACCTCTACTTACGAATAACTCTACTTACGAATGTTTCTACTTACGAATGGAGCTCCGTCCGCCATCTTGGATGCAGTTTAGATAGGATTTTTTCTATTTACGAATTTTTAGATAGGGTTGCTTCTACTTACGATTTTTTTTTCTCCCAATGCATTCCTATGGGATTCGACTTACAATTTTTTTCGACTTACAAATGTGCATTTGGAACGCATTAAATTCGTAAGTTCCTGCCAACCTAGCAGTTCGAAAGCACGTCAAAATGCAAGTAGATAAATAGGAACCGCTACAGCGGGAAGGTAAACGGCGTTTCCATGTGCTGCTCTGGTTCACCAGAAGTGGCTTTGTCATGCTGGCCACATGACCTGGAAGCTATACGCCGGCTCCCTCGGCCAATAATGCGAGATGAGCGCGCAACCCCAGAGTCGGTCACGACTGGACCTAATGGTCAGGGGTCCCTTTACCCTTTACCTTTAAATTCGTAAGTAGAGGTACCACTGTATCTACTTTCCTACCAGTTGGGTCCATGTAAGTCAACCCTTGCTGATCTGGCCAGAGTCCCTTCCTTTCAACTGCTGTAATGCACCATTTTCTTTTCCCTCTGCACAGTGCAGATTCTTCTTTCCTCGTTTCCACAAAAAAACGCCTCTTTGTCTCTCCATCTCTGACACCACCTCAGACTTTCATCCTGCTGCTGTGAATCTCCTCTGATCTTCTCCTTCTCCCCTGTGGTGTAAATCAATCACTCTTGGCAAACTGCTGCTTTCTCTTCATGCAGGTGCAGTTAAGACAGCATCTTCTGTCTAGGCCTGAAAACAAATAATTGTTAATTTCTCAGTAATTTAAGCAAGAGTTAGCTAGACAGAACTAGGTCTCTCCCTTCAACTTGCTCTAAATTTAACTAGATTTGTATTAATCACATGAAATTGGTGGGGGGGGGGTCCTCTTTTCTTCCTATAAACAGTTTTTGGTTGTTGTTTTTAACTTCCACAACATTTCCTTTAAGGAGCTTACAGTTACCACCAATGTGAATTATTGTAAAAGAGGGCACCGCACATGCAATGGGGATATAAATGTTTCCATATTGGTTAAAAAAAATCATCAGAACATTTCCTTTCTATTTGATCCCTTTGTTATAAAAGTCCACATTCTAAAACATGAGAAGAATTAAACATTGAATTTCGTTTTCAATAAAATCCAAAGATCGGTGTGATTCAGAAGATCAGAAGCGAAGGAACGTTTGTAAATAAAGATGGAAGTCAGGCCCTCTGACCTGTAAATGCTGGTCCCTGTTCCCAGATAAATCAGGGGTGGGCTTTAGTGACTCATTGGATAAGAGAAAATCACTTTGCACAAGTTCAAAATGATGCTTTATTGAGATCTCCCTCAAACAAACCACTGGTACTCAGGCGGGTATTGTGGAAAAGTTCACAAGCCAAGCAACTGAAAGTCAGAATGGAATTGTTTACGTTACGGGCCTCTTCATGGTGATATCATTGGCTATGCCAACAGAATACTTCTGGAGCAAATGAGATACTCTTGCTTCTGGCTCCAGAGAGGGAAACAGGGAGACAGTTCAGAGACAACAGCTCACAAGCCAGTCAGGAAACTTTAGCTTGTGTTTGACCATTTCAGCATGGCAAAACATGCTTTTTCTTCATTCCACTTCTCCTACACGTTGCTCAAAAATGTAAGTAATGGAAAAATAATAATGTCAAACTCAGCTGAAGGGGAAATGGAATATTGTTGGGAGGAATATATTTCTGCTTTCAAAGCTCAGTTGAATAAACTATCATCCCAAAATTCTGGAGATGCTGTTCATTGAGGGCAGTGTGTGTCTTTGTTTTGACGTCATTCCTTTTCCCACACCATTGTATTATCCCTTGGAGACCAACCTGGTGAATCGTGCCATCTGCATCAATATCAACAAATATTCTGTAAATGGCATCTATCAATACCATTGTTGCTTTGAATGTAATTTTGTGACTCTTCCCTGCCGATTCAACACCTGTCAAGTAAATGCCATTTCTACTTATTTGGAGGAATATTTTAAAAAGATAGTGCGGGGTAAAATACCTACACTGTTCAAGCAAACTAACTTAAAAAGCAACCTGTGTTGTCTGCAGAAAAGGGATGAACACAGGCTTCCTAGGGCCTCTTCATGGTGATATCATTGGCTTGCTGCACGACCTTGAAAATCCAGATCATTTATTGAGGCCATCTGTTAAGGAGAGAAAACCATACTTTTCTCCAAATCCCATGGCATTCCTGTGAGACTTAAATAATTACAGTAGGCACATGTTGTATGCTCAGAAGGCGGGTGTCACAGAAAGGAAAATATTGGTATAATCACGGCATTTTTTGCTTCCCAAAAAGTTGGTACTCTTAGTGCTGCAGAGTAATGGGAGTTCTTGAAAAATAATCAGAACCATTTCCAGTAGTTTATCTATTGTTAAAGTGTGATTAGATAGATAGATAGATAGATTTATTCCCTGCCCTTTTAGTGACTTTGCGCCATGCAGAGCAGCTTACAGCAATTTAGAATCACAATATCATAAAATACAATAAAAACGCCGCATTAAGAATTCATTAAAATACAACAGAGGTAAAGATCACAGCCAAAACATGACCTTTACAGCAGATACTTAGCAGGTAAAAGCATTCTGATGGAATTAAAATGTTTTTCCCAGCCAGTGGAAAACAGCCAGAGAGGGGGTCACCTATGCTTCATACGACAAAGTGCTTCATGATATTGGTGCAGTCACTGAGAAGGCCCTATCTGTTGCTCTCATCAAACAGTTCTCCATCCTAAGTAGAACACAGAAAAGTCCTTCTGATCTTACGGAGTAGGCAGGATGGTATGTAAGGAGGCAATCCTTCAGTTGCAGGGGTTTTTCCAAAGCCTGATGAAGTCAATGGGGATCTTTCCACCATACGCTAAAGGAGACTTTGAAGAACTTCTTAGCCCTTGCTAATTATTGTTACATTTTAGAATCTCTCCTTCAAGATGCATTTACATAGGAGCAAAAAAAAAAGACTTCATGGGCAGGGAAGATGTTTGCAGGGGAACTCACCGTTGGACTGTTTCTTGACTTCTGATGCTTGTACTCTTCAGATAACTGCACCCTCCTCCCATTTGTCTAGAGTTTCGCACAGATGTTGGAAACCTCTGGCCCTCCAGATGTTGGTGAACTGCAGTTCCCATCATCCCTTGTCATTGGCCATGCTTGGTGGCACAGATGGGAGTTTTAGCAACATCTGGAGGACCAAAGGTTTTCCACACCTGGTTTGACCAAAAGATTCGAAAAGAGAAAGTATCATTCAAAGGTTCACAGAGCTTTTATCTGTATTTCACTGTTGGGCAGCTGCAAAAAAACCAAGCAAACCAACCAACCCTAGACATAGTAGTTCTATATCTTCCATGTTGGAAATATTGAACTACTTGGCATTGCAAAAGTGCAATGGAATTGACCTGGGCCCCTGAAGTCTCTCCCTTCAAGCCTAATGTCATGCTTAAAACTAAACCTTGCACGTTCAGCTTTCTCATTCTTAACATCAATTGCACGAGAGTTTCAAAATAATCCTTTCCTTCCAGTCTATCTCATGCAGTTAGGTTGCTGTGTCATAAAGTTTTTTGTTTTTGTTTTTTTGCAGGAGACGGGGGGGGGGACAGAAAGGGAGTTATGTCTGGAATTACATTTTTTCAACCCTGTGTGTGGTTGAGATTATTGAGATAACGTGATCTAGCAAGTTCCATATTTTGCCACGAGACAAAGACAACATGGAGGAGATCAAGAGAGCCTTACCACATTCCTGTGGCCCATTTTTCCTTTGCCCCAAATTTGGCACATTATGTGCTCCTCTAGATGTGTGGGGTGTGAAGGACTAGTGGAAATCTGTGGCCTTAGTTTCTATTCTACATTTTGCTCTCCTGCCAAATTGGCCAAGATAGATTCATTGCGGGCCGCGACTGGAACCCCTCACGAAACTGGCGGTGCCTTAGCATGGCATGCTCCACAAACATTTTCTATTCATCTATATTTATGGGAGCCATCTTCTAAAAACAAGATGAGACTGCTGTCCAGGCACCACAGCTGAAAACATTAAAGCTTGCTAAGACATTAGTATGCTGTCCACAGCAACAAAGCAACCTCCCACCCACAAAACGGGAGCTATGTGCCACACCCTCCCATCAGGAAGCACTGAATTCTGAAGGACTCATTTCTGTTGAGAAGTTGGTTGGAGGGCAAGCTTTTTTGAGATGTGATATTTATAGCTCTTACAGTGCATCCTCTCTCTCTCTCTCTTTTAATTTTTTTATATTTTTATTTTTTGCTTGCTCTGTCCTTCGTGCTACTAACCTGTTTTGTCTCCTGTTTTGGGGTTGCTTTGCATGTCATTTCCTTCTTCTTGGCTGACAGGCGTGCGGTTGATCCTCTTTCCTTTCTATGATTCAGGTGCCTCACTCTTTCCTTTCCAGGTTCTTCCAGTTCTTTTAACATGTCAAACTCTGGAGATTTATTCATGAGCGTGCAGTCACTCAATGGGGATTCTTACCAAGGGGCCCAGGTTGGAGCCAACGTGCAGTCACAGGTAGGGATCCATCGGGTGTACTGCCAGTGAATGCATCAATATCAGAATGAAAAGCCTTTGATCCTTATTGGCGTTCCCCATTCCTGTCCCAAGAGAGGAATCGAAACTCCGTAACCAACCTAAACCAGTCCAAACAAAAAACCCCAAACCAAACAATTTTATTTATTTTTTACCAAAAAAATGGTCTTTGGGGATGTTGCCCACGCTTTGTGAATGCATTTGGCTCTGGCTTCTTAGTTACACAGTAAGAAGAAATCGATATTTGAAAGGAAAGAGTATTACGCAAGATGCAACTTGCTTAGTGGATTTTCTAGGAGAAATGACCAGATATTTGTACCTCGGGCTTATTTTTCAAGATGTGTCCATATTGTCATATTCTGCTTGGTTTAATGACAAGAGAGTGGTGCTGAACTACAGAAGTTTCCCTTTCCCCCCATTTCCGTGTCAAACTACATTTAGCCACCCTATCCTAGAAGCCAGTTTGACAGGGAAGAGGGCAGGAAATAATCACTGGGGTGTAAGCCACTTCTTCCTGATGCAATGGTTGCAACAGCTTCTTAGGTATTTTGCTTACCCCTTCGGGAGTCTCCCTTTACCCTTAGATAATGGTGCCAACCATTCAAACATTTCCATCACTCATGTCAAGGTGCATTAAAAGCAAAGCTAGGTTGCATTGCTACCCTGAATGCAGAAAAGAAGGCATGCTAGATGACAGACGGCCTCGCGCGGTCAAGAAGGATGAATGGTCTCGAGAGGCAAGGCGTGAACCTTCGCAACGCTCATTTGTATTAAGTCAACTCTCTTCAGTTGCAAGTGGCACTGAGAAACCTTGGGTTGAATAACTGGTGTGGATAGCAGGGGTGACAGATTTGGATGGAGTAGATTTCTTGCCCCCATATAGGAATTGCTAACTCAACCAAGGACCTCCAACCAACTTGCCTCCTTGTATATTTCTCTCCCCACCATTTGCTGCACTACTGAGACTCCAGCATGGGCGGCTGCTGCCACTGTTGCTATCAGGGATTATAGTGGGTTGGCAGGAGGGAGGGAGGCCTCTTCACTTATTGCTGCTTGGAGTGAACACTGGAAGAATCTTGATTATAGTCCTATCGTCCTATTTTAGTCACCCCCAAAATTAGTCTTGCCTTTTAATATCTGTGTTCCTAATTCTCTCTTTGTTGTTGTTGGTCTGTTTAGGTGGATACCCTTCGCCATGTTATCAGCCAGACAGGAGGATACAGTGACGGACTCGCAGCGAGTCAGATGTATAGTCCGCAGGGCATCAGTGTAAGAAAAATAGGCTTCCTTTTTTTCTTTTTTTCTTTTCCCCCTTTCTTGTTGGTTCTCTCTTTCCCAATTATTTCAAAGCCATAGGGCTCAGAATGCCACTTAGTAGGACTTGTCTTAGCTTTACGGTCACCTAGTTTATTGCTTCTGTATCGGTCATGCCAACGGCAGAGTTCTCTCTGCGAAAAAAGTGGCGATGGGGCAGGCCTTGTGCAGGCAGCTGGCGTCTAGGACTGTCAGACGCAATCAATATTCACATGGCACCTGCGGCCACTTGCGTTCTGCTGAGAGAGCTGCTAAACAGGTGACACCTAGTGAGTGCAGTGGCAGGAGGGGACCCAGACATCTCCAACGAGAAGGCCAAGGGCTGGAGTCCATTGCAGCTGAATGTACCATCTATCATAGTGGGTGGACCCTCTCCCCATTCTAAAGGCCAAAAATGGATTATTAACAGATTGGTGATAATGACGGCGATGATGATGGCGATACTAATACAAAAATTAGAGTAAGAAAAACCGAGGGGAGGGGTGGAGAGAGGGGGTGGAGAGGAGAGGAACATCTTCTACTTGTTCTGGGTTGTGCTGGCGGCTCCTCACTAGCATGAAAATTCATAGCGACAAGCTGTGTCGTACAGAGTGAAATCGATCAGACAGACACAAGGAGAACCGAGTGTAGATTCGGGACAGCAATCCAACTTCATTTCTCAGATCAATCATCCGCCATCTCAGTGGCGGTGACAGCAAGCTGGGAGAAGAGGGGAGCCTGGAAAAGGAGGCTGCCGTACACTGTGTCGGGGGCTTCTCTTTGCCCCTTTTAGAGGTCAGGGGAAGAGTTGCGCTCGAGGATTAACCTGGAAATACTGGGAGGGTGAAGCATGGTCCTGATGTTTTGACTTTCCACTGCATGCGTGCCTCAGACGCGAGGAGCGCCCGTTGAGGGTGGTGGCAAAGGGCAGCACAAGGTTTAGAGGCTTCTCTCCCACCCTCTTTAGATAACCTTCAGGATTTCGACTGTCTGCATTGCTCACAACAGTGCTAGGCAAAGCAAGTCTTTTCTCAGTGGGGAATCGTACAGCATGCTGCCATTGGACCTGCTAGGCATTCTCCATGAGCTCATGTCAAGTTGAAATGAAAGGAAGTGCCAAGGATAGGATGTGATGGAAGGGAAAGACTTTAAACGGCTTGCCAAGACCATCTCTCTCTAGTACAAAATTTGAGGCGTTAAAAGGCAAGTGCTTAGATACCCAAAGTAAGTCGAAGCTCACAGGTTGGCAGGTTGGGTCATATGGGAGTGCTGACTTTTGTTTTTTCTCTGGGGATGTGTGTTAGAAGGAATCACGTGCCAGACAGAGCAACTCCGAGCCAATGTACATTGTGCAGGATTGGGCAGTAGCCAAGTTAGCAGAGAACAGTCACGTGTGTTGTTCACATTTCTGTCTGATTCATATATAAAGTGAGAGGTGGATGAACTAATTTAATATATAAAGCCACACAGTTGAGGGGGACTGTATTCTCTCCCACTTTTGTAAGATGTTCTTCTTCCAACCTAATTACGGTATTAGGGGGAACCAGGGTGGGAGAAAAGCACCTGACATGGCAGGTTGTAAGGAGAATGAGGGTTTATTGTTTTTTATTTGACATTAAAATTAAATACCCTTTCGAGGACATCAAATATGGCTGCGCCTGTCGTTTCCAGTTTGACCCAGGGTGGTAGAATTCTGATCTGTATCACTTCAGACACGTGAAAGGTCCCATTTTTAATGCTCTCCTGTATACTTTCAAAGCCCTTCGTGGAGTAAATAAGAGAATAACTTTCCCTAGTATGTTAGTTTGCTACAGGCATGGAAGCGTTCAAAAATATGTATTTTCCTGGATTCTAAAGTGATACAATCCATAATTCTGTTGCTTCATTCTGCTAAATGTATACATGTGCTCTAAGTTAGAAACCCAAGGGGGTAATATAACATAAGGACTTAATCCTTACTACTCTCTGAGCTATATAGTCCAACGACTATATTACTTCAACATCTTCTCAATATTTATGTGTCCTTTTTCCAAAGCCAAAAGAAGAAGCTTGGGTTATTGGCAGGCTTCTCATCATGAGGAGGAAGCTCTCTTGAAGCCATTGGTGGGCATAGTGGAAGGGCAGAAATGCCATAAAGCATGGCGTGTGACTTTGTTGTGGGAATTCTGAGCTGACTTCTTCTGGATTTAGCACAGGCATCCAAGCGCCCACATTAGCACCGAGCTCTGACGTCACCAGCCAAGGACAGTAAAGCATTCTGAAGTAAATGCAACTGAACATGTGCAGACAATTATGTCTGATTATATAAACCCATTGCAAAAACCGGGCTTGAAAATGCCACATGAAAGAGCCTATCGTTCCACATTAATCTCTGTTAGCTGAATTCATTTCTATCCTGGCTCTTTAATACTGAGGAATAAATGAATCGGAGACTGATCATGATAAGATATGATACTTCTGTACAAATTAACCCTGCCCCCCACCCCCCAAGGAGAAGCCCGGCTTACTGCAACTGAATATATATCTGAACGCAGTAGTTTTCTAGGCTAAACCAAATCACCAGGGGATGCTCTGCTGAAGAAAAGAGCTAGGGAAAGGGCATGCGAGAGGAGATGAAAGCCAACATGGATTCAGGTGCAGAACCGAAGCTAATTTAGTAGTCATTAATAAAGGGAAGCTGCAGAATGGGAATCAGCATTAATACCAGAAGGGACATGATGCAGTTTCCTTTATCTTCAAGACCAGTTATTTTGGAAGAGGGAAGAAAGGCCTCTCTTGAAAGGAATGGCTTGCAGAAGAGAGAGAGAACAATGTACTATCATACCATAAGAAGCACTGAGTTTAAACTACATGAATATGCTTTTACATTGAATAAATGTAACCTAACATGAGCAGTGGGCAGCAGGAGGGTGAGTTGCCAAGGTACCTTCTTGCCTCTAGGTTTCCAAGAGGACACGGAGAAGGCATCAGTCATAGTAAATGCTCTCCTTGGTAACCTGAGAGGTCCCTTGCAATAACATGGCCCTTTCCTGCCCTGTTCTATATTTAAGAATAGAAGCTGACATGGAATGGAATTCGGGGAGGAGTCAGCAGCCAGTAGTTCTGTTAATATGCCTGTTGTCTTTGTCCATGGAGTTTTCTTGGCAGGGATACTGGAGTGGCTTGCCAGTTCCTTCTCCAGGTGGATCACATTTAGTCAAAACTCTCCACTATGACCTGTCCATCTTGGGTGGCCCTGCATGGCATAGCTCATAGCTTCTCTGAGTTATTCAAGCCCCTTCGCCACGACAAGGCATTGATCCATGAAGGAGATGGCCACCTCATGAGAAGAGAAGAATCCTTGGAAAAGACCCTGATGTTGGGAAAGATTGAGGGCACTAGGAGAAGGGGACGACAGAGGACGAGATGGTTGGACAGTGTTCTCGAAGCTACCAACATGAGTTTGACCAAACTGCGGGAGGCAGTGCAAGACAGGAGTGCCTGGCGTGCTGTGGTCCATGGGGTCACGAAGAGTCGGACACGACTAAACAACAACAACAACAGTTCTGTTAAGCTGTTTGCAGCCTCTGGGAGCTTGTGACCAGGACTTGTAACAAGGGACGTTTGCCAAGCGAGGCCTGGAATGCTACTTCCTGGTGCCCATAGGACCAAGAGACATGGATGGTGAGGGAGCAGCTGCAGTGACCTGCAACACCATGCCTGCCTTTCTGCCTAAGAATGTGCAAAACTACACCTGCAGCAGGTGCAAGCTGTTCCAAGCCTTGCTGGAGCAGAAGGTACAGCAACCTGGGGCCCACCTCTCCAACTTTGAGCTATCCGGGAAAGATGAGGACTTTCTCAATAGAGAGGAGTGGACTCTCTTGGAACAGCAACACGGGTGGGGTTGCCCCTAAAGAGGAGGAAGATCCCGTCGCAGGAGATTAACCCCTAGAAGGAACATGACAGACAGAAAGAAGCAAGACTGTCAGGAGCCATGCTGTGTCACTGGAGCTGCAAAATTGATTCCAGGCCCTCACATCGGAGACCAGTTCTGGGCCAGAGGCACAAGGACAGCATTTTCAGAACTCAGATCACACTGAGGTGGCTGTTGAATGTGCAATGTACAGAACGATTCCTGCCACTTCCCAGAGGAGGGAGAGATGTGGGTTGAGGGGACAGAGGCAGCAGTATGCGAAGGAAACAGGATGGCCCAGGAGGTGTGCTGTTTTCCAGGTGCAAAGAGTCATGAAGTGACACAGAAGTCTTATAAAGCCCGCTGACCATTACCCCTTCCTTCAACATACCATCTCAGGGCTATTTAATTGCTCATCTTCTAACATTGTGTATGGCATCAAATGCCAACAGTGCCCTTCAGCTCTCTATATTGGACAAACAGGCCAAACCCTACGCCAAAGGATAAATGGACATAAATCTGACATCAGGAACCAAAAGGCAGAGAAACCAGTAGGAGAACACTTCAATCTCCCAGGACATTCTATACAAGATCTCAAAGCAGCTGTTTTATTACAGAGAAATTTCAGGAACAGACTGGAAAGAGAAGTTGCTGAATTGGAACTCATTACCAAGCTTAAAACCATGGAGCCACCTGGGATGAATAAAGACATCGGATTCTTATCTCATTATGCATGATCAAGCTTTCTTTAGCGCCTCAGCCCTTGCTTTTTTCCCCCAGGACTAATTGCAGTCATCAGCAGTCGTTAACGGCCATCTACAGGTTTTCCACTCCATCAGCCCATCACCCATTCCTAACCACCCCCACCACCCTCTGTATATATATAGGGTCTGATACTTCTGTTTCAAGTGTATCTGAAGAAGTGTGCATGCACACGAAAGCTCATACCAAAATAAAAACTTAGTTGGTCTTTAAGGTGCTACTGAAGGAATTTTTTTATTTTGCTTCGACTCAGACCAACACGGCTACCTACCTGTAACCCTTCCTTCTGATTCCTATGGGTATAAATGATACTGCCAGACACAGCCTTTGACGTATAGCAAGGAGCTTTGAGACTCTGGTCAGGAAGCTGAAGGACCTTGGGGCATAGGTGCTTTTTTCATCACTCCTTCCCGTTGAACGTTGTGACGCAGGAAGAGAGAGGAAAATAGTGGAAGTAACACACTGGCTGTGCAGGTGGTGTCATCAGAAAAGGTTTGGCTTCTCGGACCATGGTCTCTGCTTCCTTAAGGAAGGACATCTGTCAAGAGATGTGTTGCACCTCACAGCGGTTGGCAAGAATGTGTTTTTTTTTTTTACAAGAGTCTCACAAACCCGATCAGGAGAGCTTTAAACTTTAGTCCTGACGGGGAGGGAGACAATATTATAGACAACAACACTTGGCACTGGGGATAATAGCTTCATTGGTGCATAGGAAACTGAGGTTGTGCTACGGAACCTGCTAAAGCTTATGTCCTCTTGCTCCAGTGGTTCTCCTGCTCTGAACCAATGCTTTGACATTTCAAGAATCAGATTCCGACTAAATATCAAGAAGAACTTTCTGATGGTAAGAGCTGTTCAACAGTGGAGCAGACTCCCTCGGTAGGGGGTGGAGCCTCCCTCCTTGGAGGTTTTTAAGCAGAGGATGGATGGTCACCTGTCATGGATGCTTTGCAGGAGGTTGGACATTGATTACCCTCAAGGTCCTTTCCAACTCTAGACGTCTATGATTCTATAAAATTTACTAGATCAAACAAATGGTCCATGTATCTCATTTAGTCTTCCAATTATCCAGCCATCAGGGACTTCTCAGTAAGGGAATGACGACATCTTCCTCCTGAAACTAGTCTCCTACAACTGGTAGTCAGGGCAGTACCATATCTGATGTGGCAGTTGTGTGCTTCTGGTTCATAACTGAGACTGTCCTGTGAGAAGCAGAATACATCTCATCAGTTCTTAAACAACTTCCATAACTGCCAGTCAATTTCTGAGCAAAATTGAAAGTGTCATAAATTAAATGCGTTTCCTGAAGGAGTTTGCTCCTCCCATTTTTCAGTTTATTTGGTCTGCATGCCCTCATGAGTAATCAAACCAATTGCAACCTCAGTATGACTTTCAGTGGCCATTCTGTAGAGGACTATACTGTATGTGTATCCCACTGATTTTCTCCATTCCACCAGGCTTTTTTTTTCAGGCCCACTATCCCTATGTTCTTCATTCTTCACTTGGAGGCTTCTGGCATTTGCTTGCAAATACATTATTATATCCCACCACCACCCCTCAAATGCATTTTGCATGTGCATTTTCTCCTTCAGATTTTTGTTCTCTTGAAATAACGGTCTGTTCTTCTATATGCTTGCTGTCACATTCTGTCCTATCCCATACAGTGGTACCTCGGTTTACAAACACAGTTGGTTCCGGAAGTCTGTACTTAACCTGAAGCGTACTTAACCTGAAGTGAACTTTCCCATTGAAAGTAATGGAAAGTGGATTAATCCATTCCAGACGGTCCATGGAGTACTTAAACTGAAGCGTACTTAACCTGAAGCGAACTTTCCCATTGAAAGCAATGGAAATTGGATTAATCCGTTCCAGGCGGGTCCGCGGAGTACTCAACCTGAAGCGTACTTAACCCGAGGTATGAGTGTAATTGGTTCCGGAAGTCCGTACTTAACCTGAAGCGTATTTAACCTAAAGCGAACTTTCCCATTGAAAGTAATGAAAAGTGGATTAATCCGTTCCAGACAGGTCCGCGGAGTACGTAAACTAAAAATACTCAAACCGAGACGTACTTAAACCGAGGTATCAGTGTATTTAAATGACTTAGCACATTTACACTAGAATTTACACTATACTCAAATCAGGGAGGTTAGATATGCAAACCTGTGTGTGTGTGTGCACCCTTCAATGGGCTAACCCAAACCCATGTCTAGATCAATCCTCAGAACTGGTCACAAATAGCCTCCTCTCAACTGCTTGTTTACATCCCTATCTTTAGTGAGGAAACATGGGTCAAGCTCTAGGTGCCACATGGATACAGTAAGCGTTGCTTGCTTCCCTTAAGCATTTTGTTAGTGCTCGGAATGAATGATTGCAAAGTCCAGATTTTTTTTCCTTTTTTAAAGATAAACAGGAATGTTTACCTTCATCATCCCTGGATCCCCTTCATTGCCTCCACCATCCCTTGAAGATGGGCCATTTTTAATAAGAGCCAGCTCTCACTGGCTTCCCCCAGAAATCAGTTTAAATACTGCCATGAGGCATCGGCGGCCTCTCTTGTACAGAAGCAGCTTTTCCCAAATGCCCCCCAGTGCCTAGCCAAAACTGAACCCTTCCTCCCAACAGCACCTTCCTCATCCCTTCATTGAGCCCCCTCAGCTCCGCCTGTTAGCTGGCCTTGTGCATGCAAAAAGTAGCACTTCTGACTACCCTAATGGTAGTGGACATAATATTCTGCCCAACAAACTAAAGTTGGCCTCCAGGAGCTTGCAACATTGGTGCTGATGTGTGCTGGTCACTGAACTCTCCCCTGTGCAGCCTATCAGCCTATCTGTGCAACGCATCATGTGCCCCATGTTCCCATGAGGCATGCAAGTCACACGTGTGTTGCTGGGGCAACCCAGTCAGATGGGGGGGGGGGTAAGAAATAAATTGCTGCTGCTTGACGGGCAGGGTATGAGAAATAAATGGTGGTTGTTATACAGCTCAACCCATCTCTCAGTGTTTCTGATGATCATGTCACATGCCCCCTCCAGGAAGTCTCAAACATGCACCTCTATTGATGCAAGAAGACTATTGTTCCTTGCCATGAATCTGTCCCTTCCAAGAGATCATTTACCTCTTCCTCAGTGTGACACCCTCCTATCCTAACCCTCATTCTCTGTGGCCGCAGACAAACTGGATGCTTCTACCATGTCCCTGAAACTAGTATGCAGGAATGAGTGAAATAAATGAAACCATGTGCTATGTTTTTACATAAGCCTTCCTTCCTTCCTTCCTTCCTTCCTTCCACTTTTATTTTTTTGGGGGGGATAATAATAATTCTAAAGGCAGATCAAGCTGAGGGAATTGCAGCAGCAGCTAATTTACCAGCTTCATAACATTAACCCCTACTTTAAATAAATAAACTCTGGAGAAATAAGATCTCTGAATAACTAAGGTATACCTGCCAAAAGGACCCCTTTGGGTATATTTGGTCAGTGTACGTACTCGCAGGGACCACTTTTTGCACTGATCTGATTATTAGGGTAACGGCTCTGGAGAGTAGAGTCTGAAGCAATGGATTCAAGTGACAATAAAGGAGATTCTGAAGACAATGGAACAGACTCCGTCGGAAGGTGGTGGACTCTGCAGGTTTTTAAGCAGAGGTTGGATGGCCATCTGTCAGGGATGCTTGAGATTCCTTCATTGAAGGGGGTTGGATCAGATGACCCTCAGGATCCCTTCCAACTCTACAATTCTATGACTCTATGAATCCGGTATTGAGGATATAAGATGCAGAACAAACAGGAAAATAGGTGTGATGGGGGAAAAACTATTACAAGTTACGGAAGAACACCAGTTTCTCCCTTTATACTCTACTGTGGTGATATTGTAAAGAAAAACAAGTTTCTTTGGGGGGGCTTTATCATGAAGCAGGTGCATAGTGGGTAGAGCTACAACTATATGACCTGTTTTTGGCCATCCAAGGACTAGGGTGGGTGCGAAGTTGCCCCAACACTTCTCAAGCTGTTGCTGTTTCATAAAAGAGCAGGTGGTTCTGTGCTCCTTAACCTGGACTCCCTGTCTTCTGATTTCACTTCCATTTCTCTTCTCCAGTTACAGAGGCAGAGCTAGGAAGCCTTCCCTTCCACTCTAGGAATTGGCAGCTCTGTTGGTACTGTTTACCTTTGCGAAGCCAAGCAGCAGGAACCTCTTTGTTCTCTTGGTTGCAGAGAGCAAGGAGAGGTTTGTGGGGCATTGGTGCCAACTGTAGAGAGTCCTGGGTGCCCAGACACCCACAAAGATTTCAACGCAACCTCCAAGGCCCTGCAAAGCCTCCGACGCAACTTCCACAAGGCTCCTCTGCTGCCTTTTGAGCGCAGGTGTGCCCCCTTCTCCTTTCAGGTCTTTCGGGTGAACTTGTGGTTTCCTCCATAGCTGCCAAGTCTCCCATTTTCCCCGGGAAATCCCCGTTTTCCCAGCTGTTCCTAGCTGGAAAAATGGATTTTTTAGTTTTTTTCCCGGTTTATTCATGGCTGCAGTGTGACTTCTGGCGTGGCGGCCATTTTGGAACTGGGCAAAGCAGCATCAAAAGTCACTTCTGAGCATGCTCCGCCCAGTTCCAAAATGGCAGCAGCACTACTTCCGGTCTGCTATTTCCAGCCCGGTCCCTTATTTCTCTGACAGCAACGTGGCAGGTATGGTTCCCTCCCAGCCATTGTCCGCTTGTTGGTTGCTGCCTGTGGCCACTGCTTTTGGCACCATGTTCAGTCACAGGGCCCTCCCAATTGAAGCATCACAGGACAGTTGCCCTAGTTAAGCGTGGCTCTGAGCAGAAGCCACATGCAACAGAGACAGCAATCATACACATATGTGGGCACAAGCACAATGTGGACACAGTCTGTTTCGTGCAGGTATGTGTATGTATGAGAGAGAGAGAGCATTTGCCCCCCCACACACACACACACTGCCAGCTTTGGATATGCCCTCTTTGGCCACACAACCTTTTGTTTTGACTGCATCTGCCACTGGCTTTCAGCCCCCCGGAAGATTGACCATGAGGGAAGCGAGGCCGATTCCCTGCCACGCGCTCGCTTAAATCAGCGAGCCACGCCCCCTTGGAACCTCCTAATTGGATGAGCCAAGGGCGCGCCGCGGCAGGGAGCCGACCAATGGGCTGGGGGGGGAATGGCAACCATTCCCCCACACACACGTGAAGGCCTCGTCGGCCCACAACATCTCCTCCTGCTAGGGCAGAAGAGATTTTGTTGAGCAAGAACCTGCCTTTGCATTTCTAATTTGGGGGCTGCTTTGGTAGTGTTGTGTCCATTGAGGATATAACTTTCTTTGTTAATTTCAAGCGCTCCAAATCAGGTACTGTGCTGTAATGTGGGAAATCATTACAGCAGTGTGCTTTGGGCTTTTTCATCCCATCATAGATCTCCCACCTGCTTTTCATTATATGCATCCGCACACAAGTTGTATTTCACAGCCATTCCCACATTGCAAAGTCGCCACACTTGTGGGCCTGCCTTTCCATCAATGCAACGTAAGAATCAAGCCCTGGATTTTTTGGAATTGCTCTTGAGTAGAGGACTCAAGGTGGGACCCAGGTGGCACTGTGGGTTAAACCACAGAGTCTAGGGCGTGCTGATCAGAAGGTCGGCGGTTCGAATCCTTGCAATGGGGTGAGCTCCCGTTGCTCGGTCCCAGCTCCTGCCCACCTAGCAGTTCAAAAGCACATCAAAGTGCAAATAGATAAATAGGGACCGCTCCGGCGGGAAGGTCAACGGCGTTTCCGTGCGCTGCTCTGGTTCGCCAGAAGCAGCTTTGTCATGCTGGCCACATGACCTGGAAGCTGTCTGCAGACAAACGCCGGCTCCCTCGGCCTATGGAGCGAGATGAGCGCCGCAACCCCAGAGTCGGACACGACTGGACCTGATGGTCAGGGGCGCCTTTACCTTTACCTTTAGAGGACTCAAGCTCTGGGATCCATATTTCATGATGTACAGCTGCAGCCATAAGAAATCCTAGAACCTCTCAGTGTAAGTCTAGCTCTCCTTTTAAGGCTTCAGGACTAGTCTGTATTAGGAAGGAAGCTTTGGGGTGAAATCTTGGAGACACTGATACACTTTGGAGAGGTTGGGGGTTCTTTTCTTGCTTTGGAAATAAATCATATTGTCAAGTATGAGTGGTGTGTGTGTGTGTGTGTGTGTGTGTGTGTGTGTGTGTGTGTGTACTGGGTTCCAGAGTATTTCTGGGCTGAGAATGGGAGAGTAAGATTCAAATAATAAGGATCTCTGCGTTGTATAAAGATTATCTCTTTCTCTATCTCGTTTAATTGGGTGTCTGCAATAAAGCCCCTTCTAAAAATAAGTTGAGTACACAATAGGAGCCCTCCCCACTCCCCCCCCCTTACATTTTCTGTTCCCTATAATGACCCAGCAAACACTAAATGTCATTTGAGTGCATTAAGCAGCAAACTCTCCGGTGACATAGCAATTACAGTTCTGAAATAGATTTGGTGTGTCACTGAAGATAAGGGTTTTGAAAGTTTCTGTTGTGATTATAGCTTGTAACTCCCACAAATAACAGGCTTCAAAATAAGAGCCTGCCAACAGGGCCATTGTGGCTTTCCCTCAGTGATGGCACGTAAATTGCTATTAATGTCCTGAGTGTACTTGAATATGCCAGTCTCCGGGCGGCAGAGTTGGCTCAGTGTCTCTCTTTACCCGGCTTGTCACTGTCGGGCTGATAATCTGCGGTAATTGCTGCCTCTTGCAGTGGTCAGGACGTGGAAGTGTATGAGCTGGCTGCATCTTCTGCAGTAAACAATAAACATGTCTGTAGCAAAGTATGAGGATATGCAATACAATCTCTTTGGGATGTACGAGTAGATTAAAACCTAATGCGAAAAGACTGGATCTCCCAGGAATCTTTGCTTAGGGGTGTGTGTGTGTGTGTGTGTGTGTGTGTGTGTGTGTAACTTAGAAAGGTGAAGTAAGCCCAGCCATGCATGCAAATAGGTTGACTATGAACTGAGATTTACAATTTCTAAAATTGAAAGTTAAAGTGTGTGCTAAATATAGTTGACAGCAAACTAGGGCTCTGGATTTTTGCAGACATTCCGGCCACCTACCGGTAGTTGATTTAATGTGATTTTTAAAAAGAAACTTTAAACTGGCGTTTATTTCCAGTTTGCATCCAGAGCTAGCTGAAATTGGCTTTTTAGCATCAAATGACTATGGGCTTCCTTTCAGCAAGTGATTCCTAAACCTTTATTGCCAGTGGAACCTCAGGTTACGTACCATCCTCCTTACGAATGCTTCAGGTAATGAAATCCGCTAACCCGGAAGTAGATGCTCCTGGTAGCGAACTTTGCCCCCGGATGCAAGCGGAAGTTGTCCCGTTGTACCAGAAACGGTTTAGTCATGCTGGCCACATGACCCAGAAAGCTGCCTGTGGACAAACGCTGGCTCCCTCAGCCTGAAAGCAAGATGAGCACCACAACCCCATAGTCGCCTTTGACTGGACTTAACCATCCAGGGGTCCTTTACCTTTTTACCTATGTTATCACTGTGAGCCCTCTTGCACCTTCAGTTGCTCACATAACTCATGTTTACATGAGTAGCATTAGACCAGAGGAAAGAACTCACAGAAAACCACAGGTAGCTTCTCACTTGCATGAGCCACCGTCTTCTCCAACTATCTCACCTGGAGTACTGTGTCCAGTTCTGGGTACCACAGTTCAAGAAGGATACTGACAAGCTGGAACGTGTCCAGAGGAGGGCAACCAAAATGGTCAAAGGCCTGGAAACGATGCCTTATGAGGAATGGCTTAGGGAGCTGGGTATGTTTAGCCTGGAGAAGAGAAGGTTAAGGGGTGATATGATAGCCATGTTCAAATATATGAAAGGGTGTCATATGGAGGAGGGAGAAAGATTGTTTTCTGCTGCTCCAGAGAAGCAGACACGGAGCAATGGAGTCAAACTACAAGAAAGAAGATTCCACCTCAACATTAGGAAGAACTTCCTGACAGTAAGAGCTGTTCGGCGGTGGAATTTGCTGCCAAGGAGTGTGGTGGAGTCTCCTTCTTTGGAGGTCTTTAAGCGGAGGCTTGATGGCCATATGTCAGGAATGCTTTGATGGTGTTTCCTGCTTGGCAGGGGGTTGGACTGGATGGCCCTTGTGGTCTCTTCCAACTCTATGATTCTATCTTGTGCATTTAATGTATGAACAGGTCTAAGTCTTGTAAGCTGCGAGATCCATACACAACACTTTTTCTGTCTGTAGTTGGACATTTGGATGAATGAGGACTTGAGAATAAGAGCAAATTATATGTGACTTCTCTGCATGCCAACCTTTGTTTTGCCACCAGTCCCCGACAATTCAGTTCATTAGGAACATGTGGTCACATTTTTGTGTTTCTAATATGGTATGCATTATACTGCACAAAAATTCTGGAAATATGGTTTCCTCATATTTTAAACATGAACTTGGGTTCCGGTCAATGTATTTTATTCTATATTTATACCCAATCTCTTCCTACCTTTAAGCACATAAATGTCCCTCCTGGAAATTGGCATTAAAAGGCAGGCAGGATATTCTAGTTCCAAAAATGTCTGGGGGAGGAGAGGCTGAATTGTCAAATGACAGCATAGGAGCTAATTCCTAGGGGCCGAAGGGTCTCCCCTGCCCCCCAATAAAATATTTGAGGGGGCCGCCCCCCAAAAAGTTGATGGGCATTGCCATTCCAATTGTGTGCGGGGACAGTGTCATGTGATCAATTATGTGGGGTGGGGCTTACCTGCAAGCCCCGCCCCATATTTTATTCAAGTTGGCACCTCTATATGTACTGTATCTCCAAAATGGAAGCTATACTGGGAATTTGCAACTTGCATTTGAAATCTTAAAATTGTATGTTTTTAACACAAAAATTGAAAGGATAGATTTCAATATACGAAAGTCCCTCTGTGA
This sequence comes from Zootoca vivipara, assembly GCF_963506605.1. Classification (NCBI taxonomy): domain Eukaryota; kingdom Metazoa; phylum Chordata; class Lepidosauria; order Squamata; family Lacertidae; genus Zootoca; species Zootoca vivipara. The sequence continues at coordinate 8,840,418 of NC_083282.1, read as the reverse complement.
ATGTGTGTGTGAGAGAGAGGGGGGGGGAGGGAGAAATGAATGACTATTTTAGTGAGTTTTTCCAGATGGAAAATGAGTTTGCGCCCTAGCTTATAGTACAGGCTGCTTAACCATTTGAAAATTCTCGTGTTACATATTTAGCATCCAACAGTGCTTGGTTAGATATGGCTGTCAGAACGCTTTGGACCACTTTTTGACTCACTGAAATAATGTACACTGCAATGGGGAATGAAGATGAGGCACAGATTTTGAGATAGCAAAGTCCAGAGCTTTATTTCCTTATCAACCTGGATCAGCAACAAAACAATTAACTTGCATATCCTGCACTCAAGGTGTGTGTACGCCCTCTTGAGTGAGCTCAACCATGGCCCTGAACAAGAAGCAGTGAGATTACTGCTCCCATCTTGTTATGGCCTAGCAGCTCATGGCATATAACACCTCTCGCCTCCCCCATGATTACTAATTCTTACGAAGCCCTAAACCACCAGGGCCAGGTGTACCTTAAGGATCATCTGATACTTGACACCTCTGAGATTTGGTTGGACTTCCATAGCCGCTAGAGAGATGCTGGGCATGAGATCCCCATGCCTTCTCTTGGGGATGGTCTCACTCTGGATTTCCGGGGTGGGAGCTGCATTTCAATAATTTATGAACTAGCATTCATGGAACAGGTGCCGTGTTTCTCCGAAAATAAGCCATACCCCGAAAATAAGCCATACCCCGAAAATAAGCCATAGTGATAGGCATACTTAATAAAAAAAATAAGACATCCCCTGAAAATAAGCCACCGTGTGGTTTTTTTGAGGAAAAATAAATATAAGACGGTGTCTTATTTTTGGAGAAACACGGTATATAAGATCTGAGTCGAGGAGCACCAGGCGCCTAGCCTCTCCCTAGCCATGGTTGGTCAAGCTATGGGGCAGGGCCAAGACATACTTCCTTTTCTTTAATCCATTTCCCATGTAGCAGCAGCAGGCTTTAAGCTTTCCAGCCAGGCCTCTATCGTTGCACGCATTTGTGCAAGGGCCCTTCTGAGCTCTCCTAGCCACCCATCTGAACTTAAGAGAATGAGGGAGGTTGGGGCGCATTTATTTGACCTGCAGCAGAACTGGGGGGGGGGTGTCCAAACCACCTTGCTGTAGATTTTGGCACCTCCACGGGCAGCCAGCACAGCTATTGTCAAACCGGCATGTGTTCAGGGCTTCCCTGAGTCGCCTGGCGACTCACTGTAACCACTTCATGGTGCGTTTCGGCACCTATTTTTTTCTTGGGGAAAAGCACTGCTCGTTATGTATCTTCAATATGTGCTACACTCCCTCCAAAAATAAGCGAGCATTACTGAGAACCAACATTTTGTTAATGGGCTTATATTGCTTTGCAGTTCCGCTTCTAGCATCTGACAAAGTAGACTAACAACGGAAGCTTATGCTCCATTAAAATGAGTTATTCTTACTTGGATCAACCTTTAAGTAACTGTCATCCTTTATGCAACTGTCACCCATGACTAACGCGGCTGATCCCAGCATAGGCATTGTGGACCCTTAGTGAGAGGGGAGCTCCTGCTAGGAAAGCTTTGGGGGAATTTGAGCCCCTTGTTGTGAAAGTGACTGACGGGTCTCTCTCTCTCTGTTCCTTCTAGGCTAATGGAGGCTGGCAAGATGCTACAACTCCTTCGTCAGTGACCTCCCCCACAGAAGGCCCTGGCAGCGTTCACTCTGATACCTCCAACTGATCTCCCAGCAATCCGGCATCCCTGGCTGCCCCCCACCCACCCTGTGCACCAGGCAGAAGTGGGGGCCGAGAAGGGAGGGGTTTTCTCTCCTAATGTTGAAGCCATCAGGCTGGATCCAGAGCTGATCGGCAGACACAGCAAGAGTCTCCTTCTCTTCTCTTTGGTTTGGATGCGCTTTTTTTCAGCCAATCGGGACACTTCTTTATACTCTCTTCCCTTTCTTTTCTGGGTAGAAGCCACCTCTCCTTTTACTACCACCATCGCCCATTCTCTCACACCAGAATATTTTTTCAGTCTGAAGGAAACAAACAGCCTCTAGAAGTATTTGTACATTTTCATGATATTTTCTTTTTGTCTTTTTTCTTTTGAGGAGTCAGCCTTTACCTCCCTCCAGCCTACCTGGCACCCGCCTCCTTCTGTTTCTCTGATGTTCTCACTACCTCTTTGCAGGAGCCATCTAAGCCCTTCCCCCCTGGCCTTTGGGCGCCGTTCCTCCTCCTCCTCCTCTTCCATGTAAGGACAATTGTCTGTTCTTCTTAAGACCCTGAACCCTTGATGAAATTGCCTTCCAGGATAATTCCCCGTTACAGGTTGGATAAATGCAATTCGGGTACTGCAAAGGTATGTCCACAACATGCCACCATGTAACCAAGATGACCAGGAGAATGCGGGCAGATCTACTTATTACCATCCCGTTGTGCCTTGTATCAAGCCCCAGTCACGTCTCCTGCCATTGGTCGCTGCCGCTGTTTCCCATTCTGCACCCCCACCCCCACCCCAGAACTGTAAAATTAGGGCTCTGCATACTTTCGCACCAAGGAAATTCACGTTTGGTGCTTGGAGTAAAGTAATGCAAATGAAGTCAATTTGCATAATTTATTCCAGTTCCAATACTTGTGTTTTAAAGATTTGCGGGGGGAAATGCTTAGGCGTTTTGTAGGAAAGCTTAGAGGAAAGTAGGGGAAACTGGATAAGGGCAGAGGGATGGGAGCCGTGCACAGCACTGAGGCATTCAGCATTTTACCCTCATATTTCTGAGCCTTATCCAGCTTTTGCCTACATCCTTCCTAGTGTTTGTGCACTGCCATGCTGTTTAGAATCTTGCTTTTTAAAAAATGAAAGCTGAACTTCTCGAGATGCCACATTCTAAGCAAGGTATCCAACTCTGGACTTGCCCAGTGAAGCTGCAGAAATCGCAACATACCCCCAGCCCTGAATACACTCTTATCTTACCATTTAACTGCTAAGAGGCCATTTTGGCATATAAGCAGTATTCAGATTATATATTTTTTAAAAATCTGTTCGTAGGGAGAGGAAAGTGAGAGCCCAGCTCCTGATGTTAAGGTCCTAGAGTGCACATTGTATTTTACCGGTGCACGTAGTAAACAGGGATTGGGCTTGTGTAGATTAACACCTTCCTTACAGGTTTGTGAATGGATCCTTGCTAAAATGGTTACGGTTGTCTTGATCTTGAAAAAGAGAATTATAGTTTGACTCGCCGTTTTCCTAGTGGAAAAATAATAATAAGGAAATAGGCAGAATAGTTTGGCCTGCATATTGGACCCACAAAACCCTTAAGAGTTAAAACAGATATCTCTTTGACTAACAAATTTTGAAAAGGATATTTGCTCAGACAAAGCCCTCCTCCCCACAAAGCAAAAAGAGGTAGTTGGCCCAGATGGCAGAGAGGGAGACAGACAGACATTTCAATGAGGCTTGCTCACAAGAATTTCCCAGTGGATTGTGCACCAGTCGGCAAGAGAGGGCACCATTGGATTCTACTGCCTGAAGTATGCAAGTGTTTTGGGCCTGTCCTACCTTTAATGGTACGGAGGCTGTGAAAATATGTCTCAAGTGCTCTTTGACACCTTTGGAGGGATGGAGAGATACAAAACAAGCTCAGCTACGGGCCATGGCATGCTAGTGGCAAGTCAAAGAAGTAGGAGGCAACTGAGAGCCTCAAGAATTGCATCATCTAGCCCAACATCTATTGCCTTATGATGGCACTTCTTCTCAAGAAGCTGTGATTTTGATGTTTTCTAGAGCAGCACATTCAAGATCACTCCATGAAGATCAAAGGTCCTTAGCCCTCCCAAGTCTCCCTGCCCCTTGTAATTGCCCCACCCTTTCAATAAATGTCTGCGTGTGAAGTTAGGGGGCTTCCGTCTGTGTTGTGATCAACATAGACTGAGGTGGCAAATAGCCAAGATTGATCAAAATGCAGATTGAAAAAGCCACATCTGAGATGGTCCAAAGAGCTCTGGTCCACCCACCTCAGTGCTTTGTAGCTGCTAAGGAGGGGCGAAACTGATTTTGCTGATGCATCTCTCCATGCAATCCTGTGCATGCATCCTCAGGTGCAAGCCCCACTGAATTCCATAGGACTTACTCCCGTGTAAGTGTGTATAGGATTGCAGGCTGTCGCAGCATTAGGACCCTACCCTTCCCTTTCTTGTGAACATTCTATGAACCTTCCTTATATAAAGTCAGGACATGATTCCATCAAGCCCTTATTTCCCTGACCTGCTGGACGCACCTGAGATTAAAGCCAAATGAGCACTGCAATTTGTTCACCCAAGGTGGTTGGTACCTCTTAGGAAGTGTGAATGCCTGTATTCAGTTTCCTGGTGTAATTAGCATAGTTTCGATTAACTGCGTTTTCTGTATGCTCTTTACTCAGTATCTCTTTGCAATGTTCACGTGGACCATTGTATCATCGGCCGTAATGTGTGAACAAGAGGCATAATTCACTGGAAAGCAAATCTTATTCAAGCCCCATTTAAATGTGTAGGTGGATAGTCTTGTGCAGTAACAGTCACCACTTCAACCTCGTACTGGACAAGAATTTGAATTTGATCATTTCAGTTGCGTGGCAGTAGAGACAGGGGAGATAAATGGATCTGCATTTATCTGCCTGTAAACAACATATCTTCCTCCTTCTGGTCTGTCATGGTATATGGTACTAACTCCTTAATGGTACATACACTGGTAGTGGTTCTCTGCATATCCAGATTTACTATTTTTATTATTATTATTATATTGATTATTATTATTAATATTGGTTATTTTGATCACCTGTGAGCTGCCTTTTTCTCATATACTTTTTGCTTCATTCTTTTCTGCCCAGAAAACCCCGACTTCGATACCAAAAACAAAAAAAATTAAAAACTGCAGAAACTAAAAAAAAACTTAAAAAATTTAAAAAAATTAAAAAATTCAAATCTTTCAGCTTTATTAACATTTTCCATTGTTTCTTGCGATTTGTGTCTCGTTCTTTGTAGTATTGATGATAATGAACATTTGATAATGAATGTTCTTGTATATTCAGATAAAGGGAAAAAAAACCAAAAAAGCAGTCTGAATTTAATAGTGTTTATAATAAAAATAAAATAAAAAGTTACCCTCATAGCACGCATCAAAGGACAGGGCCCCCCACCCTGTCTTTACTGTGGCAAACAAGCTCTTCATACCTGTATAGTTTTTAACACCAAACTACCTACATTCACCCTTCCTTTGTTTCCATTTTTATTATTATTATTATTTCTCTGCATTTGTGAATTAGTTCAAGAATGCTAGAAAAGTGTAGAGTTGTGCACATTCATTTCCTGTTACACAATGTTTTTTTTAAAAAAAAAGTGACAGTAATTCATTTTGTAAAACTTTTAAAAATGGTTGGAATAGTGAGCATAATAGGTACACCTAATACTTTATGTTTACTAACTTTGAAAGCCAGAAGTTATTTTTCTTTTTCATTCTCTGTTTCACATTATTTGAAGGAGCTTTAATTTTAGGGCCCAATCCTCTGGGAAGTTCTCCAGGGCAAGCCCCACGGACATGAAGGGGAGCTGCACAAGAGAATCTCCTGCTCAGCTCCAGTTCATTTCAACAGGGCATGACCCTCAGTTCAATTTTTTATTTTGTCAGACTACGGCCTTGAAAAAAAAAAATCCCCTGCTTCCTCACTCCTTAAACCTTTTTACTATATTCAAAGTGTTGTGAAAAGCTTCATTTGCAAAAAGCAAAAAAAAAAAACATTTTAATTATTTTCCCCTGTATTTGCATGATTTGTTCATTTAATAAAAAAGATTATTATTATACATCAGTTCGTTGCTTAAGCTGAAGGTGAAAGTACAAAGATGAGCATGGAATTTGAAATGTGGGACACTAGCAAAACATTTGAGTACATCCCTGAAATTCACTTAAGTGTCAGTCTGTGATTGCTGAAATGATTTGTTTAATATGATTATGGAGCAAGTTTCTTGAGGACTGCTGCATGGAACTCCCTAATGAGGACGAAATTCAGCAGTCCTGGGAAATCGAAACCCCTGCCCAACAACTGGCTTTCTTCGACAGCCTTTTTGAAAAGCAAAGGTGGGCCAGTGTCTCAATCCACTGCCTGTTGGGTGAAAATGCAAATCCTTTCCTATCCCTACCAATGTTCGAAACTCCCATTGTTCTAGGCGCATTTTGCGACAGGGAATTTCATTAGCGCAAGCAGTTTCTGAGCTCTGGGTGCAGTACTGCGCCTAAGATTTCAGATTGAAACTGCCAAGTGGAAGGAAGGGAGGACCTTTTTCTGCCTCCCCACTTCCAGCTACTCTCTGAAGACTGGAGAAGAGACCCTCTCAAGAATATTAGGGGGGTGGGCAGGGGAAGGACTAGACCATGTGAAAAATGAACATCATATTTAGCCGCAGTTCATTCAATTTCAGCTTTCTATTCTTAGACATTCTGTTGTTGCGCCCATAACCAAGGTTAAGGTGCCATTTAGCTCCTAGCTTTCATATCTCTGTTTCTAACACAGATCCATACCTGACAATTTTGAACATTCCATGGATTTAAGATCCTTCTATTGCCATGTTCCATTTTCTTGGCCACCGTGAGCCTAGGTCATCTCAAGTGAGCCCTTGGAAACCTGTTTAATCCAGGGACTTTAGTTCTGGAATAAACAAGTAACAATAACACAGATTTACAATGTGCCTTGCCCTCACCTCTATGTAACCTCATCTGGGATTAGTGGGCAGCACACTCGATTGAGAACCGGGCTGCCCAGGCTCCTCCTCCTTGAGCTGTCATGTCCCTGTGGCAATCCATGCAGTTGGGAGGAGGTCTGTATTGGGGCAGGTTGCTGGGTGCTCAGGGTTCCAGCTCATAGGGCTAACCAGTGCATGTTGGCAGGCTGCCCTTTCTAGACATCCTCTCAAACCTACAGATAATATTGGGGTGAGGACTTGATCGTGGAGGGCATGGCAATTGTGTGCAGCCCCCATTCTGCGTCATAGAATTGCAGAGTTGGAAGTAACCACTAGATTCATCTCTTCCAACCCCCTGGAATGCTGAATATTTTTGTCCCAACATGGGGCTCAAACCCCCAAGCCCGGTGTGCTGTGCTCTACCGACTGAGCTATCATGTGCCATTAATTGCATGTAATTGAATACCTGAACAGGGTTTCAAGGTCAGAGGTTTCTGAGATATGTGAACCCAAATATCTCCTTTTAGGCATCACTTAGCCATATTGCTTATATTAACTCAGTGGCGCTGCAGGTTAAACCACTGAGCCTAGGGCTTGCTGATCAGAAGGTCAGCGGTTCGAATCCCTGTAACGGGGTGAGCTCCCGTTGCTTGGTCCCAGCTCCTGCCAACCTAGCAGTTCGAAAGCACGTCAAAATGCAAGTAGATAAATAGGAACAGCTACAGCGGGAAGGTAAACGGCATTTCCATGTGCTGCTCTGGTTCGCCAGAAGCGGCTTTGTCATGCTGGCCACATGACCTGGAAGCTATACGCCGGCTCCCTCAGCCAATAATGCGAGATGAGCGCGCAACCCCAGAGTCGGTCACGACTGGACCTAATGGTCAGGGGTCCCTTTACCTTTAGCCATATTGCTTATATTAACTCCTTGTGGGTCAGGGGTGATAGGCAAGCAGGTATAGAAATTTCATTAACACTACTACTAATACTGTAATAATAAGCCACCCAAAGTTCCTCACTTTGATCTACTAGGGTTCACCTGAGCCTTCAAAATTCTGATTCCAGGCCACACCAACTACCCAAGGCTGAAACGCTCATGAAACAAGACAATATATTTTAAAATACAATCTAGCAGAAATCCAGTTTTCAAATGTTCTAAGATGCACCGAGACTCAACATTTCTCAAGTGTTTAAACAGCAGGTTTTACATTTAGTTTCATCCTGCCTTTTTGGTGGGTACTGATCTTAATGGCTTGGCTGCAGGTCCTAGTCAGTCTTACGGTAATTCACAGGCAAGTTTTTTCCCAGCAGCAGAAATAAGTAAATGTGTTGTTCTTCAGTGTGACCCAGCAGTAAAACACTTGCAAGTTTATCTTGCTTAGCTTAATTGCCAGGAACATAGTTTTGGGATCACAGATGAAGAAAGAAACACTTTGCCCAACACGCATGACAGCCACCATTATAATTACAATGCAGTAGATAAGGTTAAAAGCAATGCTTTGTTCAGGGGGTGCTCAAGGACATGCTAGTACCAGCACCATTTTTTCTAGAAGAAAGGCACTGATTAAAACTAAGTAGAGCTGAGCTGGGAAGGGCGGGGGCCTTTTGCGCCTCTCAAAAAGCAGAGCCCCTCCTACAGCGCTTTTGCATAAATATACCGTATCACCAGATACGTCCCATTGCTAAAGACAACCAGGTTGATGCTCCCTGTTATGCCATTTAAATCCCCACAGTACAAAACACAAACAGGAAAGAGAAAGTATTGGCCCAAGTGCCTTAGCAACAAGCGCATACACAAACGCAAACAAACACCATTCAGAATTAAAACAAAGCAGTTGCCTTTATTGGTGCTGATTGGCATTGCAATGTAGCCAACTCTTCTGTCGACGTAGCGCCACGACATGATTACACTCTATTTCTCACGATGGGTTGAGATCTAAGGCAGATATACCTCCCTTTGTGCATAGAATTGTAGAGTTGGAAGGGAGCCCAGGTTTCATCTAGTCCAACTCCCTGCAATGCAGGAATCTCAACTCAAGCATCCATGCCAACCCTCTCCTTAAAAACTAACAAGGAAGCAAGAGTCTGCCACCTTCTGAGGGAGTCTGTTCCACTGTCAAATAGCTCTTGCCATCAAAAAGTTCTTCCTGATGTTTAGATGGAATCTCCTTTCTTGCAGTTTGAAGCTGTTGGTTCGGGTCCTACCCTCCAGAGCAGGAGAAAACAAGCTTGCTTTATCCTCCATGTGACAGCCCTCAAGATACTTTTAGAAGGCTAGCATATCTCCTCCCAGTCTCCTCTTTTCCAGGCTAAACATACCCAACTTCCTCAGCGGTTCCTCAAAAGGCTTCGTTTCCAAACCCTTGATCATCTTGGTTGCCCTCCTCTGCACATGTTCCAGCTTGTCAATATCCTCCTTAAATTGTGGTGCCCAGAATGGGACACAGGACTCCAGATGGGTCTGATCAAGGCAGAATTGAGTCATAATATGATCAGGTCCCTGTTCTTCTGTTGATGTAAATAGCATTAGGGTTTTTTTGGGGGGGGGGTTGTTTTGTTTTTTTGCTGCTGCATCACACTGTTGACTCATGTGAAGTGTGTGGTCTACTAAGACCCCTGGTTCCTTTTTGCATGTCTTAAGTGTATGATCTTAACATTTGTCCCTCTTGAAATTCATTGTTCATGATCCCATTCTCATTATGCAAAACTGAGAGAGGGGATTTCAGCCATTTTCTCATGGGCCAGGAGAAAATCTAGGGATCTTCAGGTGTTGGGAGGATTTTCTATTAAAAATGCAATCTGAAACAATTTGCAGTCAGGGCTGCCATTTTCTCTCACAATCTCTCATTGGAGTGATGCTACATCATGACATTGTGGGGAGAAATGGTGCCCTGTTGGAGGTGAATACCGTAGTTGCAGAGCTGAGCAAGTATATTTAAGAGAGAACTTTTTTCTGCTTTCTTTGTAAGCCCTTGCCCCTCAAAAGTTTGGATTTTCTTCTTACTTTTCCCATCACCCAATCTTTTTTTGGAGCAAACCCTCAGCCTTAACAGGATCACATTGTTAAATGGATCCAAAACCAATCCAGTTCAGGCACAGTATCTGCCCTATATATGCTTGTGTGTAGATGCAAGTAATTCATTCTGCTTCTCTGCCATCTCCTTATCCTCCCCCAGCTCACCTTTGATGCCCTAGTCATTCAAAGGTGCAACAGCCTCCTTAGCCAGTCCCTTGCTACTAATTACAGTGGTACCTCTACTTACGAATTTAATGCGTTCCGAACGCACATTTGTAAGTAGAAAAAAAATTGTGAGTCGAATCCCATATGAATGCATTGGGAGAAAAAATTCGTAAGTCGAAGCAACCCTACCTAAAAATTCATGAGTAGAAAAAATCCTATCTAAACCGCTTCCAAGATGGCAGACGGAGCTCCATTCATAAGTAGAAACATTCGTAAGTAGAGGTACCACTGTATTTACTTTTTTTGTTGGTCTTATGTTTTAGCAATGTGCTCCTCAGATTGTTATTTTTAGCATTCCTTTTTGTCTGCTTGCATTTCTTTTGCCACAGTTTTTGTTCCTTCTTATTCTCTTCACTTGGAGAAGACTTCCGTTTTCTAAAGAAAGCTGTCTTGTCTCTAATTACTAGAGTCTAATAGCTTGTTTGACTCTGTCCGCTAACCGTATATTAACCACACTGACATTATCTTTGCTCTGGTGGTACCTTTCTTAATCTGTGGTATACAGTATAGCTGAGCTTCTAATACTGTGGTTTCAAACAACTCCCAAGCATTTTGGAGTGATTTGACCCTCTTGACAGTCAAGTTCCTACTTTCCAATATCTTTTTTGGGGGGAAGCTTCCTATGTTGAAGTCAAATGTGACTGCGTTAGATTTTCTTGGCAATCGCACATTTACACATATATTGAATCCAGGGTGTTCTTCACCCTCCATGTCCCCCTGCTCCCACCCGTCAGCTGACAGGCAGCTGCCATGCGCTAGGTGGGGGTGGCGCATGGAGGGTTAATAGCATTCCCTGTGACACCACTGCATGAAGGACCAGTAGCATTTCAGAGAAAGCTACCTTGAAAGTCCTGGCTTTCAACATTGTTGCCGCAACCTAAATTTCACTTCCAGGTCCTCATGACATTTCCCCATGTCATTAACATCACCATGCATCATGACATTCATCAATCTATGTTCCTAATGGTTGAATCGCCCGCTAACAAGATCCCTTCACCCCACCCAGAGGAATAGCCTCAGCATGAGAGGATAACTGCTCATTTCCCAAGGAATTGGTCCCTTCTCAGGGATCGTTTCTGTCTTCCTCAGAAGGGTGGCCTTCTTTCCAGAGATGCTCATTCTTCATGACAGCAGGGATGCCGTCATCCTGGCAGAGCGACACAGGTATCATGTCCCTGAAGGCCTTGCCACCACCTGCTCTGCCCCTCTTTCTGCTCCTCCACCTCAGCCATCTTGGCGTCAAGGGAACAAGCCTGAAGGCCAGGGTTTGCTTCACCAAGAACACCCACAACCTTTGTCCAGCAAGCAGATACCCGTACATATGACAGACAGTGCAATCCGCTGTCGGGGAAACCACAGCACAGCTTCTGGGTTTCTAACTGCATACCTGTTCATGTTGTTTACCAATGGGGAGCTTGAGATTTGTTGGATCAAAGGGCAGTCTGCCCTACTCTCCTTGCCCTGCTACCAAACTTGCTTAGCTGCTTAACTCAGCTGTTAGCTTGACAATTTGTCTCTGGGGAAAAGAACGAGGTGAACTTTACAAATCCCAACATTTTTCTCCAGCTCAGATTAAAACAGGCATCCCCAACTTTTGGCCCTCCAGATGGTTTGGCCTACAGCTTCCATGATCCCTAGCTAACAGGACCAGTGGTCAGGGATGATGGGAATTGTAGTCCAAAGCATCTGGAGGGCTGAAGGTTGGGGATGCCTGGATTAAAATCTATACCATTTCTGGCTTCCCCACCCCCATAGCACCCTCTCTCAACTTTCCCTTTAGACTTTTGGGCCACTGATGGTGGCTTCAGCACCAAGGAGAGTGAAAGCAGAGCATCTCTCCCCCTGTAGTCGCTTGGTGTACTTTTGGTGTGCTTGCTGTGCAGAGGAGGGCAACCAAGATGATCTAGTGTCTGGAAACAAAGCTGTATGAGGAGCACTTGGGGGCGCTGGGTATGTTTAGCCTGAAAAAGAGGAGACTGAGAGGAGATCTGATAGTCACCTTCAAATATCTTAAGGGCTGTCACATGGAAGAGGGAACGCACTTGTTTTCTCCTCTGGAGGGTAGGACTCGAACTGATGGCTTCAAGATACAAGAAAGGAGATTCCAACTAAACATCGGGAAGAACTTTCTGACTGTAAGAGCTGTTCAATAGTGGAACAGTCTCCCTCGAGAGGTTGTGGACTCTCCTTGGAGGTTTTTAAGCATGGCATGGCCAACTGTCATGGATGCTTTAGCTGAGATTCCTGCATTGCAAGGGGGTTGGACTAGATGACCCTTGGGGCCCTTCCAACTCTGCGATTCTATGATTCTATTCAGTGGGTCACAGAAGCAATGGCCCTCTGTAGCCTCTGTGAGAATTGCATTTTCCATGGACCACTGCGCTGTTCATCCTGGTGCAACAACACCAAAGTATTGGGGAGGGGAGAGGAGTAGGAAACAGACTTCCTTGCCTACTCTCCCCTCCCGCTTGGACTGCCACAGCTCCTGTTGCCCTCGCTGGTAATTCTTCTAAGAGTGGGGAGGGTATTTGGGAGGCCAAAGGAAGGGTCAAATTGAAGTTTTTTTCTTTTTGTTTGATATAACTTCCACAGTATTTGGAAGTGGTTTTGACCTTGTAACTAAAAGCAAGCATAGCTAGGCATGCACCCACTCTGTTACGTGAGCAAATACTGCAGCCCTTGTAACTAGCCCTAACGGTGCTGATCCAGCAGATTTGCAGAACTGGGCCCACATTTAGAAGGCAAATTCATTGGATGTATGGTAGCCTAAGCCTCACTTATTTCCAGATTTAAGGCAACCCTAAATCACTGTTACTCTACATGTGGGATGACTCTGTATATAGTCTGTCAGGATGAAATCTCCATCTGCTAAGAGTCTGTGTCATGGCACAGAGAGAGTGGTGCTCAACCCAGCTAAACTTTATTTGGTCAAATATGGTATCTCTCTCACATTAGCACCGAAGCTGCCATTTGCCCTTGGGATGGGATCGTGGAGTTATGGAGTCAAATGTGTTTTAGGCAGGATCAGACATTACTTTTTCTCGCGGTAAGGAAGAACCCATGACTTGTCCTTGATGATACTGTGTTTTAAAGGATTTGCAGAACTCAGCTAATTTCGCCAAGGCAGTTTGAGCTACAATTTAGCACCTCAAAAATTGGCACTGTAAAATTGGTCTCCTTATTTGCCATTTATTGTGAACTTTTCACATCACACTTTGTATCAGTCCCTTATTTTTCCCCATGCAACTTTACCTAAAGCTTCTTGAAAATATTATTACCCTTGCTATTATCAAAAATGTATTATAGCATACATTGTTTTTGCTTATCACGAGCCCTTTTGTTGAGTGTAAAGACATCCTGCTTTGTTCTGAATTGCTTTGTCTTCATTCTTTTGTTTCCAGTAGGTTCCCCATAGAAACCCTAGGAAGCATTTCCTTTGATTTACACCAAGCTTTTCTGCTCCTTTAAAAACAAAGGCCTCTGTCTTTTTAATTCCCACTGAAACTCTTCTGTTCTATAATAATACTAACAAGGTGTAGGTTTTACAGTCTCCTGATTTGTACTGGTAATGCATATTCCAAATAAATAGTTTCTTTTGTTGCAAAAGTGGTGTATTTCTTGCACGCAAATCATTTTTCTCACCCTAAATTCTTAACACAATTTAATAATTGGAGGCTAGTCAGGGACCGTGTGGTTCTCCATTCCACCCAGCACTGCAGAATAAAGGTCCGAACCAAATCAGGGGCAGCCCATCTTGAGCCTTGCCCCCCAGGAGGGTGGCAGCTGTTTCTAGCAATATGGAAGTTGGCTTAGTATGAGCATTAAATTAGAAAAGGAAAACATCTAAGCAAACATTAATTATAAAACACATGATTATCACAGGGTCTAGTTTAATTTTCAGTTACCACCTGGAGAACTCCACTTCTACGTGCAAAGCACGGGCATTTACGGTAGTATTTTACAGGAAACCACAATTCGTTCTTACAGGAGAACCCAGAAGCCATATTAAAACAGGCACAATTTAAAATTTGATTGCAGTTGTTGAAATGCTCTGAAATGCTCTACAGGAAAGGGTGAGCTAAAAATTAAAAAAATTAAAATTTATTTCATCACCCGAGCAAGCCAGTGTTGCAGTTTCTTTTCCAATAGTGACAATTTGTGGTCTCTTCCAACTCTACGATTCGATGATTCTAATTTCTGGGAACCTTTTCGGGAGCTATTTCCATTGAAATGAAAGGACATTGCACAGAGTCCTAAGACTTTTTCAGAATGCTGTAACATCACCACCCTTGCAGAACTAAGTCGCAGAACACCCAGGAAATAATGCAGTCGCAGAATTAGTAAGTGGCTAAACTTCGGGTCCTCAGCTTCAAAAGCCCAGGTGTTTTATGGAGACTTGCATAGCCAGGATAAATGAATGAACCCAAGAAGAAATATGACAACATGACAACTGTTCCATACCTCTGGACTCACAAACTAACAAAAACAAAAAACCCAGCCTTCAGAATTGAGGACAGTGTGGAGTCCAGGTCTCTGGAGAATGGATTGCAACAAAGGCACAAAGTTTTTCAATTCAACTTGTTTCTCACATTACCCTAAGGAGCATTTTTGCAAATAAATAAACCACAAAGGTTCCAGAAATATGTGTTTTGAAACTAGGATTCCCAAGCCAGTATTTCTCCCCTGCTTGCTTCAACGCCAACTTCTTTTTCTGTCAAAGAAAGGCTCTGTGCCTAGAGCCTAAGGCCCATGGGCCGGATGTGGCCCAATGACCACCTCAATCCGGCCCGCGGACAGTCCAGGAATCGGTGTGTTTTTGCACCTCTGGGTTATTTGTGGGGCATAGGAATTTGTTCATATTTTTTCCCAAAATATAGTCCAGCCACCACATGGTCTGAGGGATGGTGGACTGGCCCATGGCTGAAAAAGGTTGCTGACCCCTGGCCTAGAGCACTTACATGATAGGTAAAGGTAAATGGGCTCCTGACCATTAGGTCCAATCGCATACGACTCTAGGGTTGCGGTGCTCATCTCGCTTTACTGGCCGAGGGAGCTGGCGTACAGCTTCCGGGTCATGTGACCAGCATGACAAAGCCGCTTCTGGCGAACCAGAGCAGCGCACGGAGACGCCGTTTACCTTCCTGCCAGAGTGGTACCTATTTATCTACTTGCACTTTGATGTGCTTTCGAACTGCTAGGTTGGCAGGAGCAGGGACCGAGCAACGGGAGCTCACCCCGTCGTGGGGATTTGAACCGCCGACCTTCTGATCGGCAAGCCCTAGGCTCTGTGGTTTAACCCACAGCACCACCCGCATCATAATAGTGTGGTTCCTCCAGATCTGGAGTTGCGAAATAAGCAATACTTGTTGAATGGCTGTCTTTTAGGCTACAATTAAGGATACAGAACCTGAGGGGAAGCGGCAGCAGATTTCCTCTTCAATTCTTCCCTGTTTCCAAGGCCAGTTTCCATTCACTTAGCAATGCCTTGTTTCATTCTGCACACAATAAACATGCAATTCAGGCAGTATTCCTGTCCCCTTCGATGTCTCTTGACACCCCTTCCACAAGCTGTTCCTGATAAGCAGCCTGCCCTTCTTTAAGCAGCAAACACAGGGTTAACTAGGGGATAATTTGCTCAAATCGCTTTCATTGTCAGACTGAAATACCTGATTATGGGACCTTAGGAGCAAAATGCTATTGCTGGCAGCGAAATCAGTCAGGGCTGCTGCAAATACTTTCAGAATATGCAAGAATGTATGCATCTTAAAAGGGGAGATCGGATCCCAATGAAAAGAGGCCTTCTCAATCTCTGATCACTTTGGGTTTCTAAAAAGCAATCATCAGATGCTAGAAGGATTAAAGCCTACAGGTAACATCATTAATTTCTCACTTTGCAGTAGTATGCATTTTCCTGATAATCTGTTACATTTGTTATTTTATTTATTTATTTCATATATATATACACCATGTTATAACTTCAAAGGATCTCAATGTGTTGTATATGGTTGTCCTCCCCATTTTATCCTCGCAACAGCCATGTGAGGTAGGTTAAGCTAAAAGGCAATGAATGGCCTATGGTCGTCCCATGAGCTTCATGGCATTCGAACCCTGCTCTCCCAGATCCTACTCCAACACTTGATAACCATTATGCCCCACCCAGCTCACTTGTCTAATTTGTTTAGTTTGCCCATTCATGTCCCCAGCTGAAAATTCAGGAATGCCCCTGCAAGAGAGCCAGTGTGGTGTAGTGGTTAGGAGCGGTAGACTCGTAATCTGGTGAACCGGGTTCGCGTCTCTGCTCCTCCACATGCAGCTGCTGGGTGACCTTGGGCTAGTCACACTTCTCTGAAGTCTCTCAGCCCCACTCACCTCACAGAGTGTTTGTTGTGGGAGAGGAAGGGAAAGGAGAATGTTAGCTGCTTTGAGACTCCTTCGGGTAGTGAGAAAGCGGGATATCAAATCCAAACTCCTCTTCTGCTGCTGCTTCTGGTTTGTCTCCTCCTGGTGGCAGACCTTGGGGTCTCAAATTTCGGGGTGGCCCCTGCCTCTCGCCTTCCATTCTTCATCATGGTTGTGATGTCCCCTGCAGTGACCCCGAGGCTCCATGCTCCATGTGACCGAACTGATTGCTCTTCCCCCAAACCTGCCTCTGCTTCTCCATATGTCCCACAAACTGCAAACCTTGGTTACAATTCATGGTTTGTCTGCAATTCATCTGATTTATTCTGATTTTAAGCTGTATTTCAGTCGATTGCTGGATTTTATGTTTTAATGTATTATATAATTTGATGTTAGCCGCCCTGAGCCCGGTTTGGCCAGGGAGGGCAGGATATAAATTAAAATTTATTATTATATTATTATTATAAACCAGGGTAGGCAACCTAAGGCCCGGGGGCCGGATGCGACCCAATCACCTTCTAAATCCGGCCCGTGGACGATCCAAGAATCAACATATTTTTACATTAATAGAATGTGTACTTTTATTTAAAATGCATCTCTGGGTTATTTGTGGGGCCTGCCTGGTGTTTTCACATGAGTAAAATGTGTGCTTTTATTTAAAACACATCTCTGGGTTATTTGTGGGGCATAGGAATTTGCTCAGTATTTTTTTTTTTCAAAATATAGTCCGGCCCACCACATGGTCTGAGGGATGGTGGACCAGCCCACAGCTGAAAAAGGGTGCTGACCCCTGTTATAACCATGATCCTGGGCTTGGACAACACACCAAATTATGCCTCTTTCTGCAACAGCATAGCTACAACAAGGCGACTGGGGGAGGAGCCAAGCAGCCACCATCTCCTTTCCTGGCATCAAATAATAATAATAATAATAATAATAATAATAATAATAATAATAATAATAATAATAATTTATTATTTATACCCCGCCCGTCTGGCCGGGTTCCCCCAGCCACTCTGGGCGGCTTCCAACAAAACATTAAAATACAGAAATCAAACATTAAAAGCTTCCCTAAACAGGGCTGCCTTGAGATGCCTTCTAAAGGTCTGGTAATTGTTGTTATCTTTGACCTCTGGTGGGAGGGCATTCCACAGGGTGGGTGCCACTACCGAGAAGGCCCTCTGCCTGGTTCCCTGTAACTTGGCTTCTCGTAGCGAGGGAACCGCCAGAAGACCCTCGGCGCTGGACCTCAGTGTCCGGGCAGAACGATGGGGGTGGAGATGCTCCTTCAGGTATACTGGACCAAGGCCGTTTAGGGCTTTAAAGGTCAACACCAACACTTTGAATTGAACTCGCAAATTAATGCTAACTAAGCCGTAGGAGCTGGTGCAAGACATTTTGGCACCTGAGGCAAACCACAAAATGCAGCTCCCCCTCCCCACCAGGGAAGAAGGGGCGACAGAAGATCTACATCAGGAACAGGGGGTGGGAATAAAGATCTACATCGGGATCTTCTGCCCCCCCCCCCCCCGGTGGATCCCGCTGCTCAAGGCAGTCCCCTCTCCTTGCCTCATGCATGGGCTGGCTCTGCAAACCACTTCATTCTCTCGCCCTGCCCATTTTTATTTTTGTCCTTTCCCTGACCACCTCCCCTGTTTGAGTGTGCAGGATACCAGCTGTGTCGCTCAGCAGAAGAGAAACAACAGTTGGATGGAAAGATCAGGGACAAACTGGAAGAAAAAACACTCTGGCTGTCTCATCCCTTGATTCAGTTTCAAAATACAGCAGGGATATGAAGCTTGCTATCCTAGAGCTCTAGATTAAAATGCTAATAATTGAGATTTTTCAACTAGAAAGTCTTTCTTTGGGCAGGATCTCGGTAATTTTATTTACTTAAAAACCTTTATCTATAGACCACGCATAATACAAGAATATTCAAGAAGTTCACACCAACTAAAATACAAATGAATTAAAAGCATCAGAAACTGATTAATTTCAATCTACCTTTCATTTATCCCTATCGAATCATTATCGAATCATTACCCTTAACGCCTGGATGGAACAAAGAATGAGTCTTATTCTTGCCATGCTGCTTGCTTCCTGTTCTCTTGACATTTTCTTGGCAAACAGTCTTCCACATCTCGTTTGCCCAGGGCAATTTCAGGTTAAAAGTTCAGCTCCTATTCTCCCCTATCTTTCCATCTCACATAGCTTCCTTCCCAGTCAAGATGAAGCAAATGAGGGGATTATCTGGAGAACTTCATGTCAGGAAACCTCTAGCTACATAAGTCTTCAGGTGGCATCTCAAAAACTTATAAGAACTCTTGTCTAAGGTAAGCCCTAAGGTATTTCTAAGAACCAGTTGGTTTCAAAACTCTTGCTTTTCATTGCAACCTGAGATAAATTTAGCCTTCAGCGGCCTGATCCTTCACCCATGCATAAGCCATGCAAAGAATCCCTTGTTGCCCCCTCAAAGTTTTTTTTAATCAATAATTTTTATTATTTTCTCTTACATCAACTTGAACATAAACAAACATAACATAAACCATACCCAAATTACAAATACAATAAGTCCGTTCTGCCGAACTTGACTTCCCCTGTGCATTCGTTTTGGTTTTGTTTGTTAAGATCTAATTAAAGCGCTTTTTTCACTTCAATACAATATCTTCATATACAATCATTTCTTCTATACATGCATTATTTTTACAGTAGTAGATGCTACATCAATCCTGTAAGTGCTTTTACCATTTTACAATGCCTTTTGAGATATTCCAGAAAATTACTCCAGTCCTTGTGAGTCTTTTGATCTTTTTGTTCCCTTATCCTACCAGTCAACATGGCCAATTCTATATATTCAATCAATTTACCTCTCCATTCTTCTACTGATGGAATTTCTGGTGTTTTCCACCTTTGTGCTAATAGTATCCTGGCCGCAGTGGTGGCATACATAAATATTTTTACATCTTCCTTTTTGATTTCATTCCCTATTAAACATAACAGAAATAACTCTGTTGCCCCCTCAAAGTTGGTTAGTTTTCCTCAGCAGAAAAGGACAGAGTGAATGCCAGCCATTAATCCAGAGATACTGTGGTGAAATCTTGGCACGAAAACGAAGCCTTTGCGAAACTGTGGTCAATGGCCCAGTGCCGTAGGCAAGAACAAATACTTAGCGTTGGCTCCAGTTTAAATGGTACGATACTAAAAACAAAGCCATGGCAAAAGCCATGCGACAAGGCAAGCAGTTGTCATTTTAACCGGATCTTGAATAGCAGCTTTTCAGCTTGGCATGTTTTAAGCAACTTGTCCAAACACATGCAAAATCATCTGGGCCTGCAATGAATACCTTCCAAAGGGAGTACAAAGAAAACAAAAAACGGCTCAGGACCGCAATACCTCAAGGACCGCCTCTTTCCATATGAACCTACCCGGACCCTGAGATCATCTTCTGAGGCCCTCCTTCATGCGCCTCCTTGAGAGGTCCGGAGCGTGGCAACATGAGAACGGGGCCTTCTCTGTAGTGGCTCCCCATCTGTGGAATGCTCTCCCCAGGGAAGTTCGCCTGGCACCTTAATTATACACCTTGAGGCACCAGGCAAAAACATTCCTTTTTAACCAGGTCTTTGGTCAACCTGATTGACATCCTAAACAGTGGTACCTCGGTTTGTGACCGCAATCTGTTCCGCGGAGGCGGTCGCTCGCTGAAGAGGTCGCTCACTGAAGGTACGCTTCTGCGCGTGCGCGAAGCACCGATAGAGCACTTCAGCGCACATGCGCGCTGCGTAGATCGCTTCTGCATACACACAAGCTTCGCAGATCACGTCTGTGCATCCGACACCACGGAACCCAGTTGTAAACACTTCCGGGTCCGCGGCGGTCGCTCGCCAAGGCAGTTGCTCGCCGAGGTAGGCGTAAACCGATGTTTGACTGTACCCTTTTAAAATGTGGCTGTTTTTGGGGGGGGGAGGGTGTTATTGGGTTATTGTTCTGATTTTGATTTTATATATTGTGATATTTTCTGTGAATCGCCCGGAGACCTCTGGGTATAGGGTGGTATATAAATTCAAAGAAAGAAAGAAAGAAAGAAAGAAAGAAAGAAAGAAAGAAAGAAAGAAAGAAAGAAAGAAAGAAAGAAAGAAAGAAAGAAAGAAAGAAAGACTGTTAGGAATGCTGGCTTGCAACCCAGAGATGATGCTTAGAATAGTGTTCACCCCTATGTTCTCCCAAGCTTGCAACACACCAACATTTCTGCAATGAACGTGGGAAGAGGGTAAATGAAAAAGCATCTACAACAGGCATCCCCAAACTGTGGCCCTCCAGATGTTTTGGCCTACAACTCCCATGATTCCTAGCTAACAGGACCAGTGGCTGGGGAAGATGGGAATTGTAGTCCAAAACATCTGGAGGGCCGAAGTTTGGGGATGCCTGATCTACAACAAGCAGTCTCTGTCGCCGCCGCCATGTTGCAAAGGCACCAGCAGCAACTCCAGGCTCAGGCTGCAATCTAAAGAGTATTCTTGGTGCTGGCAGAATTAAATTACTACCTATTTTGTTCTGAAGCAGAATTATGCTCCAGGCTTCTTGCTGCTTCTCTCTTGCAAGAACATGACAAGAGTCTCCATAAGGCTTTGAGATATTGTAACTAGAAGATCTATTAAATCCACCACAGGTCCTTTGCTTTTGGTTGGAGAGAGCTGTCCCCGCCCCCCCCCCCCACCACCACCTCCTGCTTTAATCTGTACAGCCTTGCCTCAAAGTCTGGAAAATGTAGGAGAAAACAAGGACACATCCCTGCAGCCGAAACCTGCAGTGTTTTCCAAGCGAAGGGAGTTTTGCGTTTCAAGTTTCTTGTTGCCTCCTAATACAAGAGAAACATGTGGAGGAGCGAGTTATTTGTTCTCCTCTTCAAGCGCTGCGGTTTTAAGCGTCCCCTGAGTTTTGTGGACTAGACTGACTGCCAAGAGTGTATCAAACCCCACTGCCTAAAGCTTGAAATCGTATTACTTTAATGGTTATTTAAAATTGATTCTCTGCTTGTTAATATGAAATTTACTTCGCAAGGCGATTTGGATGTCTGAATGCTCTTTCGAGGGAACGCAAGGGGCTTTGGGACTTTGACTTCTGTCAAAATGATCCTCATTTGGAATTAAAGCTCCCCTTAATTCTCTTTGCCTTGTTAGCCCTTTGCAGGATTGCCTCTCCCCATCCCCTGCAGAAATCCCAAAAGGTCGCCCGCCAGAGAAAGTGGTCTCTTCCTCTGCAGGTCCACTTTAACTCAGCCCTAAAAAGCTCCTGCAGATTCATGTTTTTTTGTACACAGATTTGCATGTTTATAGGGGTGGGCTGGGTAGTTTTTAGTGGGATGGAAATGGAATCTGAAATGTAGTAGATTTTCAAAATTAGATACTGGACACAATCCAACACAGGATTAAGCGTATTTAGGCTCACTTAGTTAAATCCGTTTAAATGCAAAACTCTGTATTAGATTATGTCTATGGATTCTGGAATGCATAGAAAACAGAGATTGATGGATGTTTACATATTACTTGGGGCCAGGTGGCGCTGTGGGTTAAACCACAGAGTCTAGGGCTTGCTGGTCAGAAGGTCGGCGGTTCGAATCCCTGCAATGGGGTGAGCTCCCGTTGCTCGGTCCCAGCTCCTGCCCACCTAGCAGTTCGAAAGCACAACAAAAAGTGCAAGTAGATAAATAGGGACCGCTCCGGCGGGAAGGTAAACGGCGTTTCCGTGCGCTGCTCTGGTTCGCCAGAAGCAGCTTTGTCATGCTGGCCACATGACCACATGACCCGGAAGCTGTCTGCGGACAAACGCCGGCTCCCTCGGCCTATAGAGCGAGATGAGCGCCGCAACCCCAGAGTCTGACATGACTGGACCTGATGGTCAGGGGCCCCTTTACCTTTACCTTTAAAAAGGTAAAGGGACCCCTGACCATTAGGTCCAGTCATGACCGACTCTGGGGTTGCACGCTCATCTCGCATTATTGGCCGAGGGAGCCGGCGTATAGCTTCCAGGTCATGTGGCCAGCATAACAAAGCCGCTTCTGGCAAACCAGAGCAGCACATGGAAACGCCGTTTACCTTCCCGCTGTAGCAGTTCCTATTTATCTACTTGCATTTTGACGTGCTTTCGAACTGCTAGGTTGGCAGGAGCTGGGACCAAGCAACGGGAGCTCACCCCGTCACAGGGATTCGAACCGCCGACCTTCTGATCAGCAAGCCCTAGGCTCAGTGGTTTAACCACAGCGCCACCTGGGTCCCATACCTTTACCTTTACATATTACTTAATCATACACACACACACACACACACACACACACTTGCAAATCACTTCCGGATTGGTAAACATCTCCTGGCCCCATGAGCAAGAAAGACTCTGAATCCCACACTTTCAGAGAACTAGTAAATAAATGTGGTACTTTTTCTTTTCTTTTTAAGATAAAGCTACAATCCATTCATTTTAGGGCATTTGAAAATCTGATATCACCAGCAATAGTTACTGCTATTAGAACTGATGGAATTTTCTGACTATGGAATTGATGGTTATTGAATCCTCTCTCTTCTCCTCCTCAACCCACACTCCCTAAATCTGTTCTGGGGTTTCCTCCAGCTCTGCGGAACAGATTTGGAGGGGGGCTCCTGTTTCACAATCAGAAGTGATTGTGCTTATGGGATGCACTATTAGATACAAACCATTGGTCAGATCTGCCCTGTCCCTGCTTAAAAGCAATCTTCTAAACAGGGGTAGCCAATGTAGAGCCTTCCAGACGTTGTGATTACAACTCCCGTCATCCCTGACTATTGGATATGCTGGTTGGGGCTACCGTAATAGGAGTTGTAGTTCATAACAGCTGGAAGTCACCATGTTGTTTTTCGGTGCTCTACAACGAAGAAGCAATAAACAGAGATAACTGCAGGATGTGAAGAATGACCTGAGAGAGAGAATGTGTTGCAAGACACATAATAAGTTCATACGGAGAATTGTCAGAAAAAGTTTATTATTGTTTCATTTTATAATGTATGTAAAACAGAGGGAAAAAATGACGATAGGCAAAAATTCAAACAAGAGAAACAAAACTTACAAAATGGGTACATTGCGATTACAGTGGAACCTTGGAAGCCGAACACCTTTGAACTCTAACATTTCAGCTCCTGAACGATCAAAACCCAGAAGTGATTGCTCTGGTTTTCGAACGATTTTCGGAAGCTGAACCTCCAGCACGGCTTCCGTGGCTTCCGATTGGTTGCAGGACGCTCCTGCAGCCAATCAGAAACCATGCTTTGGAAGTCGAACGCTTTGGAAGTTGAATGGATTCCGTTCGACTTCCAGTGTATGACTGTACTGTTTGTGCTGCTACCGTAAGATCATATATAAGACCAGTTCTTTTGATAATATTTTTACATTGGTATCATCAAAAATATTCAGTAACATAGATTTAGTAATATTTATCATTTCTGTAACAATTAAATTCAAAAAATCTTGCACCAACCGACAATCCCACCATAAATGATAACATGTACCAAAATAAAAAAATTCCTTCAGTAGCACCTTCAGTAGTATTTTTTTATTTTTTATTTTTTTATTTTGCTTCGACTCAGACCAACACGGCTACCTACCTGTAACTAAAACATGTACCAAGTTTATTGCAATCTCTCCAACAATTAGGTGATGTAGAAGAAAACATTTTGACATTTGCAAAGAGTGTGATGCCACCTGCGTAATAATTTTTCCCTAAGAAAACTAGGAAGAGGTTTATAAAAAAATCAATTCTTATTAAAAGTTTTCTGCATAAAGTACAATAAAAGCCAAACTAATTTAGAGAAGAGAAATAAGAAAAAAGCAAGAATAAGAAAGAATAAGAAAAGGAAGAAAATAAAGGTGAAAGAAAAGAAGAGAAGAGAAAGTGAATAATCACAATTCTTCTTCTTCTTTGGCGATCACTCGTAGCCGAGTAAGATTGTCTTCCATGAACTTCCATGACTTCCAGTGACTGTGGAGGCCAATTCCTGATCCACACGTCCTTCCACAGTGGGGACATAGGTTTCCGGGTGGGAGTTGATCACAGTGAGGGTTTGCCAAGCGTGCCTTCCTCTTAGCATGTTTCTCCATTTTCTCCTGAGTTCGAGTGTCTTCAAAGCCCATGACACCTTTGGTAAAGGCTGTTCTCCGATTGGAGCGCTCGCAGGCCAGTGCTTCCCAGGTGTTGGATGTTTATGCTACATTTTTAAAGATTTGCCTTGAGAGAGTCTTTAAATCTCTTTTGTTGACCACCAGCATTATGCTTTCCATTTTTAAGTTCGGAATAGAGTAGTTGCTTTGGAAGACGATAATCGGGCATCCGCACAACATGACCAGTCCAACGAAGTTGATGTTGAAGAATCATTGCTTTGACACTGGGGATCTTTGCTTCTTCCAGTACAATACCCCCTGCTCTTGCTGTGTGTGTGTGTGTGTGTGTGTGTGTGTGTGTGATGTGTAAACTTGACGCTTTGGCCAACTGGTATAATGGAGCCAATGGCTGCCTGAGCCTCAATATTCTTCAGCCAAGCTCCTCCATCAGCCTTTGACACGGTCTGAGCTGCTGCTCGCTGCGCTCTTAGCATCCCTGATGGATTCCTTGTCAATGATTATTCAATTTCCAGCTTGACCTTTCGATTCTAAATAACATGGCAATATCAGTGTGGCCCAGCCTGCAGCTCCAGCGCAAAATTAACTGTATCAGCCGCACACAGGAGACCTGTGAAATCCCGGTGGAAACTGAGCTCAGCCAGTTTTTCTAAGCTGCTCCAGGAATTATCTCCTCCTCCTGCAGCCCCTCTAATGTTCGTCTAAATATCACTGCGCTCCCAGCTGTTTAATTCTAATAAATACTCATCTATTCTCCAAACAGACAAATGTTAGGTCTCAGGTGGGGCTTGAGCTAGTCTGTAGGCAGAAGGGGGAAATAAAATGAAAGGCACCAGCTGCTGCCAGGAAACACCAGGGGAACGTGTGTGTGTGTGTGTGTGTGAGAGAGAGAGAGAGAGGGGGAGAGGGAGAGGGAGAACACACAATGCAAGGAACTAGACATAGCAAAGAGGTTGTTTGTTTGTTTACAGTGGTACCTCTACTTACGAATAACTCTACTTATGAATGTTTCTATTTATGAACGCAGCTCCATCCGCCATCTTGGATGCTGATTAGATAGGATTTTTTCTACTTACGAATTTTTAGATAGGGTTGCTTCGACTTACGAATTTTTTCTCCCAATGCATTCCAATGGGATTCGACTTGCAAATTTTTCCAACTTACGGATGTGCGTTCGGAACGCATTAAATTAGTAAGTAGAGGTACCACTGTATATGGAATTTTCAAGGTTCAACACAGATATGTTGAGCACGGTGGCAATTATCATGGCCTCCAGGCACCAGCAATTGCAGAATATGGCCTCCACTGCAAAATTCGGGTTTCCCTCCCGTATGGGATCCTGTGAATACCCATCTATTCCCACCATGTAGTGAAAATCCCATTTCAAAATAACTCAGGGACAAAAAGAGACACCTTGGCATACCAGATGTCGTACAATAAGGCCAGTCCTCTATGTGATGCATGGCAGTATGTAGAATTGCTCGTGTTGTGACTCAAAAAGTATTACGTATCTGCTTTTTGTTGAGAAGTCCCAAAACTGTAGCACCAGAGTTCATGAACATTTTTTTAAAAAAAAACACAAAAACAAGAACCTTTCACACTCTTCTGTCTGTATGATTTCGGAGAAGGCCGAAAACACACATGATACCACTTGGAACTTAGATTTTTATCCGAGCAGGAGGAGAATTTGCAGCTCCTCCCCCCCGACAGCTGCTTGTCTCCTCTCCCCGCCACACACACACACACACACACACACACACACACACACCCCTTCCCTCACAATGGCTGTGCAGGCCCAGTGGCAGCAACGGGACAAGCCAAAGCCAAAAGGGAGCCTCCCCCCACCCCTCTTGCTTCCAAATTTATTTGCTGACTACAAAACCCCCAGAGAGTGGCTTGGTTTTGCAGCTCATGTTCTACCAAATTGTGATGAACATGAAGTAAGGTATAAAAAGGTAAAGGACCCCCAATTTGAGAGGGCCCACATGTGTACTCTTACTTAGCTTTTTTCATTATGTACAGGTAAAGGTAAAAAGGTAAAGGACCCCTGACAGTCAAGACGACTATGGGGTTGCGGCGCTCATCTTGCTTTCAGGCCGAGGGAGCCGGCGTTTGTCCGCAGATAGGTTTCCAGGTCATGTGGCCAGCAGGACTAAACCGCTTCTGGTGCAACGGGACACCATGATGGAAGCCGTAGTGCACAAAATGCTGTTTACCTTCCCACCACAGCAGGACCTATGTATCTACTTGCACTGCTGTGCTTTCGAACTGCTAGGTTGGCAGGAGCTGGGACAAAGCAATGGGAGCTCACCCTGTCAAGGGGATTCGAACCGCTGACCTTCCGATCGGCAAACCCAAGAGGCTCGGTGGTTTAGACCACAGCGCCACCTGTGTCTCCATTTATCTTACAGGGGAATGTCTTACGGGGCAGCTGATCCTGAGGCATAGGAGCAAAGCCAAGGTCCTGCCCTATTGTACAGGCTTGCCAGACATAGTGGTCAGTAAACAGTAAGGGAGTAAACCAGACTGATGTTAAGCCAATAAGAGAAGTTTGCATGATTTTCTGCAGCTGCCTAAGTCCCTGTGGCAACTGATGTTTTAAAAATTAGAGGGGATTCTTTATTAAAACATTTCTATCCCCCTTTCCACTGCAGAACAATGCCCGAGGGGACTTACAATATTACAGCAATTTGGTTTTCCCCCCAGATTGCTATTTGTTCCAATCGATTGCTAAAGAGTGGGTTTTCCCTTGGAAAAGAGCTCAGACCCATGCTTTCTAGGCACAGCAAAAGCAGAAGTGTGGACGAGCCCTGGGTCAAACAAATCGCTTCTATATGCTTGCTAAAAAAAAGAGACTCCAACAGGTTAAAGAGGCAGGACTTGCCTTTCCAGGAGCCTTGTTGGTTCTGCTTCAACAAGGCTTGCTATTTCATCTTTAACAATACTTTCCACTAGTTTTCCTGGGACTGGGACAGATCCCCTTTAAAAATAGTATGAAGGCTGATCTTAGAAACAAGTTACATACTTTGTTAGAAGATCAGCAGTTTCTCATTTGAGTTCTTTGAGAGATGGTTCTTAGGCAGATGGCATCCGGACGCAGAGATTTATGAGTTTTTGTCTTGTCTTGTAGGCTTAGAACTTTGCCTCTCATCACCACTGTCTGCCTCAGTTCCTTGGACTCCCGCCCTGCAAAAGTTAGTTTAGGCACTGGGATCTGCCCTCTATCATCCGTTGTGAGGACAGATGGGAAGAATTCCTCCAGCTTCTCGGAAGCCACCTTTAGTGCACCTTTGACTCCCTCGTCATCCAAGGGTCAAACCAAATATAATAATAATAATAATAATAATAATAATAATAATAATAATAATTAATAATTTTTATACCCCACCCATCTGGCTGGGTTTCCCCAGGCATGCTGGGCAGCTCCCAACAGAATATGAAAACACAATAAAACAAGAAACCTTAAAAACTTCCCTAAACAGGGCTGCCTTCAGAGGTCTTTTAAAAGTTATATAGTTGTTTATTTCCTTGACATCTGGTGGGAGGGCGTTCCACAGGGTGGGTGCCACTACCGAGAAGGCCCTCTGCCTGGTTCCCTGTAACCTCACTTCTTGCAGGGAGGGAACTGCTAGAGGCCATCGGAGATGGACCTCAGTGTCTGGGCTGAATGATGGGGGGGAGAGAGAGAGAGACGCTACCTCGGGTATACTGGGCTGAGGCCATTTAGGGCTTTAAAGGTCAACACCAACACTTTGAATTGTGCTCGGAAACGTACTGGGAGCCAGTGTAGATCTTTCAAGACCAGTGTTATGTGGTCTCGGCGGCTGCTCCCAGTCACCAGTCTAGCTGCCGCATTCTGGATTAATTGTAGTTTCCGGGTCACCTTCAAAGGTAGCCCCACATAGAGCGCATTGCAGTAGTCCAAGCGAGAGATAACTAGAGCATGCACCACTCTGGCGGGCAGGTAGGGTCTCAGCCTGCGTACCAGATGGAGCTGATAATAATAATAATAATAATAATAATAATAATAATAATAATAATGTTATTATTTGTACCCTGCCCATCTGACGGTGTTGCCCCCATCACTTTGGGTGGCTTCCAATAAAAACACAAAAAAAAGTTGCCTCTACGCAACTTCCAGAGCTGCGCCACTGCTGATCCCGCATTTTTCAGCGGGAGACTTGGCAGGTATGTTCTGGATTAGTTGTAGTTTCTGGGTCACCTTCAAAGGTGGCCCCATGTAGAGCGCATTGCAGTAGTCCAAGCGGGAGATAACTAGAGCATGCACCACTCTGGCAAGACAATCTGCGGGCAGGCAGGGTCTCAGCCTGCGTACCAGATGGAGCTGGTAGACAGCTGCCCTGGACACAGAATAATAACCATGTTTACTGTTTTAACCATTGTTCCTTCTGAGCATAACCCACCGGGAGGCTCTCTTGCGCGTTATGCTCAGCGTGAAAGCCCCATTCAAACGAACAAGAACCAGTGCGGTCCCCACTTGTACAGGAGAACGTTGTGGTGGGTCGCACCCTCTGCGTCTGGAGGTGTGAGATCCAAGGCTTCAGAAGTTTTGCTGAGCTGTACTGGCAGTCAGGATTCCTTGGCTGTCACCCTGATGAGTGTCCCTGTTTTCATGCGGTGTGCGTAGATTCCTTCACGCATCGTGACCTTTCAAACCTGTTCCGTTTTAGAATCACTGAGTGGTTATTTGCATTCCGGATGATCAGCATTCAGGTGGTGACGTCTTCCCTTCCCCATCCATGAGCCAGTTGCCACAGAAGTTGTCAAAGAAGGAGATGCTAAGATCAGGGGACTCCGGCTGGCCCGCTGCCTCTTCTCTTGCCACCCTAGCTATCAGGTTCTATGTCAACAAGACCCTGCCTTTCAGAGCCAGGGATGCGTCAGGAGCAAAACCCTGACTAATGATCTGGTGTCAGACTTGGACCTGGAGCTGATCTGCGTCAACGCAATGCAACTAAAGTCCTGGCAAGGAATTATCTGACAGGACCTGCTTTCCTCTCTCTCAGGCAGCTGGCTGGGGTGACGCCTTCCAGTTCCTGATGAATGTGGCTTTCATTGCTAATGCAAAAATGCCTTGCTTTTCTTTACATTTTTCTCTTCTTTAGTGTGATGCAAGGCAAAGAACAAATCACAACTGTCAATTATGAAATGTCATAATAATATTAATATAATAATAATAATTTATTATTTATACCCCGCCCATCTGGCTGGGTTTCCCCAGTCACTCTGGGCAGCTTCCAACAGAAATATTAAAACACACTAATTTCTTAAAGATTAAAAGCTTCCCTAAACAGGGCTGCCTTCAGATGTCCTCTAAAAGTCTGGTAGTTGTTTTTCTTTTTGACATCTGGTGGGAGGGCGTTCCACAGGGCGGGTGCCACTACCGAGAAGGCCCTCTGCCTGGTTCCCTGTAGCTTTGCTTCTCGCAGTGAGGGAACCGCCAGAAGGCCCTCGGCACTGGACCTCAGTGTCTGGGCAGAGCGATGGAGGTGGAGACGCTCCTTCAGGTATACTGGACCAAGGCCGTTTAGGGCTTTAAAGGTCAGCACCAACACTTTGAATTGTGCTCAGAAACGTACTGGGAGTCAATGCAGGTCTTTCAAGACCGGTGTTATGTGGTCTCGGCGGCACCACATATGATAAACTTTTTTTTTCACTCAGGGAGATGTGCCATGTACAGTAATACCTTGGTTTACAACCATAATCCGTTCTGGAGGTCCGGTTATAAACCAAAACAGGTTGTAACCCAAGGCATGTCTGTCCTCTCCCATTGTACTCCAGATATATAAAAGTAACATATACATTATAACCAACGATATTACAGACAAATAATGCAGCAAGCCAGATTTAACTTTGTGCTGGTGGACCAAGAGACCGAGGACTGCTTAAAATGCAATGCAAGGTGCTTCTTCTGTTGATTTTTGTAAAAAAAATATTTGTGGGAGTTCCATCCTGTAAGCAAAATACAGTTCAGGCAGGTATTTTTTTAAAATGGTTGGGGGTTGCTTTAGCAAAAGGTTGCTCTATTTAACTGCTTTCTGTGGAATATATTGGGAAATACATTCAAACAACTGTATGGAGAAGTTTGCAGTTGCATGAAATCGTAAGTCACTGTTGAGGCAGCAAAGATGAGCCTCTTGACACTGCGATCTTGTCTCATTCTTGGGGCATTCACATTGGAGAGGGCACCACGCATTGGAGCCGAGGGGTTTGTCATCTCCATCAGTTTGCTGCGGACTTTTCCTCCCCGAAGGGCCCTTGCTGCTGTCAGCTGCATCCACTCACATCCAGGTGTTGGCAGCTTCCATTGTGTCAGGACGGAGAAGAGAGAGACGTAATTGCTCCTGAGTTGCCAATATGCGGTTCAGAGCTGCTTAGTGCCACAAGTGAAGGACCCGGAAGAAAGCACCAGCCAGAACTTCAAAGAGAGCCCCTGCCCTTTTTTTTTTCATGGAAGTTCACACTGTTGGGCAATTTCAAACAGGAAATAAAAACACACCAAGAATCAGCTCCACAAACGGCATTCACCTGGCACTCGGCTTCCTTTTCCCAGCCAGCTGCAAAGCTCAGATCTGTTGTGGATGCTGTAGTTGAGATTCCTGGGCGTTGGGCTAGATCATGGGTAGGCAAACTAATAAGGTCCGGGGGCCGGATCCAGCTCAATCGCCTTCTCAGTCTGGCCTGTGGACAGTCTGGGAATCAGCGTGTTTTTACATGAGTAGAATATGTCCTTTTATTAAAAATGCATCTCTGGGTTATTTGTGGGGCATAGGAATTCATTTCATTTCCCCCCCAAAAATATAGTCCAGCCCCCCACAAGGTCTTGAGGGACAGTGGACCGCCCCCCTGCTGAAAAGGTTTGCTGACCCCATGGCTAGATGATGTCAGCGACTGGACTGAAGAGGAATGGTGGGGACCGCCCCCCCAAACCTTCCCGAGAAGAGGAGGCCAGTATAGATTAAGAACAGTGGTTTGCTGAAGGTCGTAGTTCAGAGGCTGTAGCGGGCAGAAGCTGGGAAATATTGGGAAAGGAGCAGCAGAAAGAAGACACACCAGGGGAGAGATGGCTGACAGTCTCAACATCTTTAGAAAGCATTCCTGGACACGCCCCCCCCCCAAAGGACCTATTGAGAGTAGTCGAACAGAAAGCACAGGTCAGCCGTCGCATGGATGACATATAATAGGAGAGAGAGTAGGGGGTGGGACTTTACTCAGAGCAACACCATTATCTGAGAGGCGGCATCATCCATCTCTCTCTGTGAATAGTGAATAAAATACCATGGTAAGAACTCGTTTCCCCATTTCTGGGTGCCAGCCATGAGGGAGGGGGATAGGATTCCCAGAAGCCTGACAGATGACCCTGGTGGTCCCTTCCAACTCTACAATTCTGTGTTTCTACAATTCTGTGATTTCCCCCAGTAAAATATGTGAGAATTACCTACTCCATGCACTGCAAAAGTGTACAAGCAATTTTTGCAAGGTGGAATTGTAGTGATGTTGTTCTTTATGTCATTTATGCTTGCCTTAGTTTAATTGTGCAACATGCTGTCCATACAGAAGCTCCAAACTCTCAACGGAGAATGACTCTGACATGCTTTCTGCTCAGTTGACCCCTGCAGGTCTTCTTGCGCACTCACTCTTTTGAGCATGTACCCTGTTTCTCATATTTTAAGACATACCCATAAAATAAGCCATAGCAGGATTTTAAGCATTCAAGGAATATAAGCCATACCTTGAAAATAAGACATAGTGATAGGCGCAGCAGCAATGCCGGCCGCGGCAGGAGGAGGAGGAAAAAAATAAGACATCCCTTGAAAATAAGCCATAGTGTGTTTTTTTGAGGAAAAAATAAATATAAGACATGTCTTATAATATGAGAAACACGGTAGATCCACGGATCATCTTAAAGGTGTTTCTTTAGCTGTGATTCCCACATTGCGCACCGTTGAGCTAGATAACTCTTGGTACCCCTTCCATACCTACGATTCCATGATTGAACACTGCATCCCTTTTGGGTTACTCTCCATCTCCTTTCCCTTGGATTGCTAAACCCAAAGAAGAAGATCATAGGATCTACCTCTACCTCGTCGCTGTATTTCCTTCAGGCAGAAGGCATTCATCCTGCTAAATTCTTTCAACCTTCCAAACTGCCAACCTCATGGCCGTTTCTCTGTTTTTAAATCCCCGCCCCCACCCCTGCTAAACTTATACAGTGGTACCTCGGGTTAAGAACTTAATTCATTCCAGAGGTCCGTTCTTAACCTGAAACTGTTCTGAACTGAAACCTGAGGTACCACTTTAGCTAATGGGGCCTCCTGCCGCCACCGTGCCGCTGCCACACAATTTCTGTTCTCATCCTGGGGCAAAGTTCTTAACCCAAGGTACATCTTTTTATACGCATCAACGGCCGCTAGGATAACAATTGCCAAAATCTGGAAAGATACGTCCACACCAACAAAAGGGGAATGGTTAAATAAAGTATGTGAATACCTAGAGTTGGCGAAACTTACAGATATAATAAGACAAAAACCAAAAGAGAGGATCAAAAACAATGGGAATGCCTTAATGACTATTTAAAGAAGACCGAAACACGGAATAGAATATGGTTATGTTTAGATTGACCTTGAAGGATATGGAAAGTAAGAAGACAATGTTAACAGATTATTTGTTATAGGTGAAATATATTATATATTATACAATCCAAGACAGGGGAAA
This sequence comes from Zootoca vivipara, assembly GCF_963506605.1. Lineage (NCBI taxonomy): Eukaryota > Metazoa > Chordata > Lepidosauria > Squamata > Lacertidae > Zootoca > Zootoca vivipara. The sequence continues at coordinate 8,807,201 of NC_083282.1, read as the reverse complement.
AAATGTGAACTGTAGAATACTGTGTGGAAAGCGGTGGAAGTGTATCCCGTAGTGGATTCTTTTGCTGTATTCTTTGTTGTACTTTCTTCCTTTCTTTATTTCTCTTTTTTATTTTATTTTATTTTTTCTTTGTTTCTCTTCTTTTATTGTTTATCTTATTTTTCCTTTTCTTTTTCTTTATGTTTATTATTCCATATTTCAATTCTTCAAAGTGTATATATTCTTTATTTCCTACTTCATATACAGTTATATTATTTACATATATATCATTTATGTGTATGTATTCGTAATGTAAATAGTGTATGATTTTTCAAACGTAATTTTATGATGTATAAATCATTGTTGAAATAAATAAATAAAATTTTTTTTTAAAGGATCAGCAAAAAAAAAAAAAAGGTACTGCTTCCGGGTTAGTGAAGTTTGTAACCCGAAGCGTCTGTAACCCAAGGTGTTTGTAACCCGAGGTACCACTGTACTGTCTTCTGGGACCTCATGGCTGCATACCAACCATCTTTTGGATGGTTGAGGGTTGGGAGAATTATTGTTCTGCATTCTGGCATTGCATGGGGAGGGGGCATGGATCAGGCTGAATGTCCAGACATTACACATTCTTTTAGGGCAAGTCTCACACACCCCTTTCCCCCTCCCTCCCTCCCGCCTCCCCCAGTCTCTTGTCTGGCAACAAGCCTTACTTGGCTATGCTGGGCATTGACCCAAAGGATGCCTGGACACTGTTGTAGCTCTTTTCCCTCCAGTTCCTGCCTGCAGAATTCTTAGGCACTGAGCATCTAAGGGAAAAAGAGAGAGGACGCCCCTCGCCCCCAACCCCAGGTGCATGTCTTCACTCTCCCAGTAGCTCTGGATAATCTCAGCTCCCTCCCCTGTATCTCCCCATAAGGTCATGAGCCACACTCTGAGAGCATCAAGACAAACGGCTAACACTCTTAGGTACAAGCTGCAGACAGAATATTTCATTGGAACAGGCACAAGGAAGTATTTGAAACCCAACCCTGTTACTCATAATCCTTCTGAAAATAATGCAGTGGTTTAGAAGTGTTAAAGTTATAGTTTGCTGTAAACCCTCGTCTGTTCCCAGGTGAGTTTAATATATTGCATGAAGTTCTACCCATAAAAGGCAATTGTTATGTTTCCTCTAGTTCACCGGGAGCGTATAACTTACGACCTCCATAAATGCAAGTGGGCCTCGCGAGTGAATCCATCAGTCTTCGGAGTAATTCTGCTTTGTAGTAAAATATTTTATGCTGTCCTCTCCACCTCAGACAGGATTCTCACTCACCCCCTTCCTGGAAGATGCTTTTCGGTATCCGAATCAGTGGAAAGAAGGGTGCAAAAGAGAAAACAAACACGCCAACTTTTCCTTCTGACTCTTTAAAAAAATAAAACCGTTTGCCCTTTGCCAGAAGCTTACAAATTATGTGCAGAACATTAGGGAGGTGTGCCTCTCCTTCGGCAGCAGGGCTGCTGCAATATCAAGGGCCTGCTCAGAGAATACCAAAGTGGAATAAAAAAAGAGGCATCTTGGGAAACTGCCAGTGCCCACCAATCATGGACTATGCCAGCAATGACTCTCCTGTGGCACCCAGACATGGAGCAAGCCAAGGGGCTCACATCAAGGACATGTTCACCATCACAGAGGCCTGCATCACTGACTTCCTTTCTTCTCCTTCCATTGTTCATTTTGCATATCATAAATCCCTGCATCCCTAAACTATCAGTACAGTGGTACCTCGACTTACGAACGACCCGACAACCGAATTTTTCAACTTATGAATGGGGGTAATGGCCACGCACTTACGACATCGGGGGGAAACCGCGGTGGTTTTAGATAGGGTTGCTTCGACTTACGAATTTTTCCGATTCCAGCGCGTTCCTATGGGAAATCGCGTCTCCAATGGCGTTTTTCGACTTACGAATTTTTCGACTTACGAAGGTGCCTTCGGAACGGATTAAATTCATAAGTCGAGGCACCACTGTATTCCATTATCACGTTTTCAAGTGTACACAGTTTCCTTCCATATATTCAGTAAACGTTTTCCAATCTTCTCTAAACATATGTTCTTCTTCTTCTCTTGTTGTATATGTTAAATCCACAAGCTGTGCATACTCAATCAGTTTAAGTTGCCATTCTTCTTTAGTTGGGACTTCGCTCATTTTCCATTTTTGGGCTAACGAAACATGGGCCGCAGTAGTGGCATACATAAATAACCCTTTTTGACACCTGGGAATTTCCATCTGAATTATCCCCAACAAAAAGGACTCTGAGTTGTTGTTTTTTGGAAAAGTGCTTTTAAACATTTTTTTTCCCAATTCATTACGGATTATTTCCCAGTATTCTTTTACCCTTTTACAGGTCCACCACGTATGACAGAACGTTCCCTCAACCTCATTGCATCTCCAGCACTTATCTGATTCAGTCTTATATAGTACATCTTAGCAGTGCTAAAAAAAAATGTTTAGAGGTACTCTCATTTTCCTACTCATATTCCTACTCCTGCCCCTCGATGAGGCCAAACTTAGATTCACAAAATGTTTAGGGGTATGTGTACCCCTGTGTCCCCCCAGGAAAAAAAGCAATGCATCTTAGCAAGCCTACTCGGAGTTAGGGATGCGGGTGGCGCTGTGGTCTAAACCACCGAACCTCTTGAGCTTGCCGATCAGAAGGTTGGTGGTTCAAATCCGCACAATGGGGTGAGCTCCCATTGTTCTGTCCCAGCTCCTGCCAACCTAGCAGTTCAAAAGCACATCAGTGCATGTAGATAAATAGGTACCGCTGTGGCGGGAAGGTAAATGGTGTTTCTGTGAGCTCTGGTTTCCGTCACAGTGTCCCGTTGTGCCAGAAGCGGTTTAGTCCTGTTGGCCACATGCCCCGGAAAGCTGTCTGTGGACAAATGTTGTCTCCCTTGGCTTGAAAGCGAGATGAGCGGCGAAACCCCATAGTCGCCTTTGACTTAACCATCCAGGGGTCCTTTACCTTTTTTTACCTTACTTGCAGTTAAATACCACTGTGGTTCTATTATTCACCCAGCTAGGTCTCCCCTGGCAGCTGATGTGTTTAACAATGTGTCCACAGTGCACTTAATAACGTGTCTGATATGTTCTTTCTGCTGTGGATAGGGTATTGCCGTGTGGGTCTAACTCCAAGGAACCCATCCTATTCTGTCCCTGACATGACAGCGCTGGTGTCCCCACCTTCCTATGCCAACACAAATTGGGGAGCAGGGCCGGTGCATCCACTAAGGTGAACTAGGCAGTTGCCTAGGGCGCCAAAATGGAGGGGGCGCTGGTGTGTCTCCCCGCTCGCAAACGCTCTCTCTGCCACCGCCGCTTTCGCTCTTGGTGCTGCTTGCTGCTGCAGAGGAGCTTCCCTGCAATGCCCTGCAGGGGGCGCAGGACCGTGCCACACGACGGAGCCAGAAATCCGGGGGGGGGGGCTCAAACCAATCAATCGAAGCAGGCAGGGAAGTGGGGGAATCTGAGTGCGCACGCGCACACCCAGTTGTTAGGCAGACGGGTTTTTAAAAAAGGAAAGGAAAAAAAGAGCACAGCAGCCTTCGGGGCGGGGCGGGGTGGCAGAGGACATGCTCCACCCTCCAGGCTCCTCCCCTCACGCGCCTCCTTGGCCAATTGCCCAGCGGAAAGGCGGGGTGGTGCCAGAAGGTGATCTCACCTAGGGCGCAAAGAAAAACCTAGCACCGGCCCTGTTGGGGAGGGCATGTTGACCCCTTCCCCCTGGCAGGGCTCTAGTCATCATCTCCAGGCAGAAGGCCTTCTTGGCAGTGCCCCCCCCCCCCGTGGAATGCCCTCCGATCAGATGTGAAGGAGATAAAGAACTGCATAACTTTTAGAAGTGATGGTGGAGCCCTGTGCAGGAGAACCACCCCAAATCCGGCCCTACCGAATGTGACTAGAATGTATTGAGTTCCAGAGCAGTGATTTGGGGTTTTCTGCATCAGTTCCCCAACTGCCCATTTCCTTCATCCAGCAGGCAGAACTCGGGCTGTGCCACACTGCAGCTGGGGAGCGGGTGGGTTGATTGAACATGGCATTGCCCTACATTCAAGTGAAGTGTGCATAATGCTATGCTCAAAAACATTGGGTCACCTGTATTTTAAAGATAACACCCTCTATACGCTATATCTAAGATATATGTATACTATTTTTACTATGTCCTGATCTTTATTCCACATAATGATACTTATAGGGATAGTAAATAGTAATAGTAATTTAAGAATTTGTAACTGAATGTATTTGATACACACACACACACACACACACACACACTTTGTCTTTTTTTTCTCTCTTTGTGCAGTAGGCCTCAAACCTATTCGGTACCTTCAATGGTGAAACTTACCAGAAGAGGAAGAAATCAAGATAACAAACCTTTTTATAAAAGAACGGGAACGGTTTATTGAATATTTACGGATAAATTGTAAACAGATAGATAACCTGTAATAACCTGCAGTTTCATAAGAGTATATATTTAAAGAAGATGAATAAATGAGGAAACTAAGTTAATTAGGATATACAGAAGATATTAAAAATAAACTTAAGGGACTGCAAAAAGAGGGGGAAGGAAGTTAAGTTTTGAAATGTCAAAATGATTGTAAAATCAGTGAAATGTATAAATCTGAAAAGAATTATTATTATTATTATTATTATTATTATTATTATTATTATTCCTATTTGACACCTCTGATATTTGGTGGTCTAGCATCTGGATTTTAAAATTTGATCTTATTTTTGCAAGCCTGAAAAAATGGAGAAAGGAAGCCTTTTTTCTTTTGCTTGTGGACGTTGAAAGTACCGTGACCCTTCCACCTGTCTTACCAGTTTGCTTTGCACATAATCTAAAGTGCCAAGCAGGATATATCTTTCCGGCGACCCTACCTTGCAGTGTGATCTATTGAGAGTACAGGCTGCACCTTTTAATTATGGCTAATGAGAAAGAACTTTAATGGCTTTCTATGAAAATTGATGGGCCCTTCTGCGCCTTTGCTGCCTCTGAGAGAACAAGACATCTTGTTAAAATAATAATCTGAATAATGAGGCAATGGATTCTCAGGTCCTCGACACCGTGTGGAATAAAGAGAAAGCAGGGGCACTGGGCTTCCCAAAGGAAGGAAAATAAAGATTTGCAAAGGCCCCTCCTGGTGAAGAGGGAAAGGAGAACGAATATTGGCTATCTGCAGCCTGTTTAGAATGTATTGCCTATCCTGAGCTCATTTGCAGCGTGAAAATGCAAAGGTATAATATATTGTACATCTCAGGGGGGTTCACAACATAAAATTGCAACATAAAAGCACAAAATGCATAATAAAAATAAAATAAAGAACAATTCAATAACACCCCCTTCCCCAACACATTTTAAAAGGGCATCGGATGTCAATCAAAGGCCTGGTTAAAGAGGAATGTCTTCACCCATCCGAACCACCCTGGGGAGAGCATTCCACAAATGGGGAGCCGTCGCGGAAAAGGCCCATTTTTGTGTTGCCACCCTCCGGGCATCCTGAGGAGGAGGCACACAAAGAAGGGTCTCAGAAGATGACCTTGGGGTTCCATACAGATGGAATCTGTACTGACCTTGCAGGGCGACATTGAAAGGGGTGAGCAGCTCTTTGCTTTTCATATCTCCACATTGAGAAGATTGTTTGCTAATCTACCCTTCAAACCGGAGACCCGGGGTGGGGTGGGGCGAGTTTGCCATTTGCCAGGTGGAGAAGAGAAGGTTAAGGGGTGACATAATAGCCATGTTCAAATATATAAAAGGATGTCATATAGAGGAGGGAGAAAGGTTGTTTTCTGCTGCTCCAGAGAAGCGGACACGGAGCAATGGATTCAAACTACAAGAAAGAAGATTCCACCTAAACATTAGGAAGAACTTCCTGACAGTAAGAGCTGTTCGGCAGTGGAATTTGCTACCAAGGAGTGTGGTGGAGTCCTTCTTTTGATGTCTTTAAGCAGAGGCTTGACAGGCATGTGTCAAGAATGCTTTGATGGTGTTTCCTGCTTGGCAGGGGGTTGGACTGGATAGCCCTTGTGGTCTTTTCCAACTCTATGATTCTATGATTCTAGGTCTCCTACGGCTCAGGCTACAGGTGGGAAAGAAATTCGATTCCATATGCATTTAAAGGCAAAACCTCCCTAAATTGCCCTTTCCCAAACAATAAGTGAATTGAAACACAGACATCCTTTCGAAGTCACAGTTCTCCGAATTATGCAGCGCAGTTCGGCAGCCAAGTAGTTTGTACCGATACGCATATACCAGGATAAAGTATGCATAAAGATGTACATACTGTATTAGCAAATAAACCACATACAAACATACATCCATATTAGGGAAATTCCCCACAAAAATGTGTAGATTGGGCAAACCTGCCTACAAAAAAGTGTAGATTAGAGATACTAAAATGCTGACGGATTTTCGTGAGGGATTTTTCAAAAAAAATCGCGAATGGATGTGAAAATGCAGAGAACTGAAAATAAGAAGGAAAAATGAGAAATGGGGAGAACTGAGATGGATGTGTTAGACCATAAAGCAGGCATAGGCAAGCTCGGCCCTCCAGATGTTTTTGGACTACAATTCCCATCATCCCTAGCTAACAGGACCAGTGGTCAGGGATGATGGGAGTTGTAGTCCCAAAACATCTGGGGGACCGAGTTTGCCTATGCCTGCCATAAAGCTAAGAGCGGAGGGGTACTATATGGCAGATCACAAAACAGAGCTGAGGAGGAGGAGGAACCCAATGGCAGACCATCATAAGGACCCCTGGTAAGGGCAGAGGACCAGTCAGGGGAAGAGTTTTGAGGACCTGGGGTCTCGGGATTTATCCTGAGGGGAATGAATCGGTAGAGCTAATATCAAAACTTCTCAGAGGAAACTGAAAATAGCAGCCTGCCCCTTTTTTTCTTTCAGGATAGACCTCTAAAACCCATAAGAGATCTGGGCTGGATCTAGACACATTAAAAAAAGCGATTCAGTTAAACGCGTTGTAAACTTCATAAAGGGAAATCCCGTTGGTGAAAGATGGGACTCCACAGCGCCATCTAGTGCTATCGTGTTACAGCTCATATAAAACGCTTTTTCTTTATTAGTGTAGCCGAGTCCCTGGGCAAGGAATGCTGCAAGAAGCAAAAGCACAGGAGAAGGGCAGTTAGGTGAGCAGGACCAAAAATGCAGCACAAGCTTGTAGACAAGCACACAAAGGAGCGTCTCCACCCCCATTGTTCTGCCCAGACACTGAGGTCCAGCTCCGAGGGCCTTCTGGCGGTTCCCTCACTGCGAGGTGTGAGGTTACAGGGAACCAGGCAGAGGGCCTTTTTGGTAGTGGTGGAACGCCCTGTGGAACGCCCTCCCATCTGATGTCAAAGACATAAACAACTATCTGACGTTTAGAAAACATCTGAAGGCAGCCCTCTTTAGGGAAGTTTTTTACGACTGATGTTTTAATGTATTTTTAATCTTTTGTTGGAAGCCATCCAGAGTGGCTGGGGAAACCCAGCCAGATGGGCGAGGTATAAATAATAATAATAATAATCATAATCATAATAATAATAGCCAGCAGGCACATAAAAGAAGAAAGCCCAGCACCACAGGACAGGCTCAGGTCTAAAGGCACAAATATCAAGATCAGGACCAGAAAGGGCTTGCTAAGCATCATACAACCTGGCTATGACGATAGAGAGAATATAAGGATTTGGGGGTAAACAGAATGAAGCAGACAATTGCAGATGAGAAACAAAGGGCTCCTCTACTCATCACCTACCATTACCAGACAACAGAGAGGAAACATTTTGGCATGTCTTCAAATGTATCTCCTGTAGGCCAAGTTCCAGGCTCAGGAGCTCCCTCTTGAGAGAGGATAGTCTTACACCCTCATTAATAAATATCTTTTTTTCAGCTGGAACTCACCGGAGCTCAGTTCCAGTACCTTTCATTATAAGAGAACAAGACTTTCATGGTGAGTTCTAGCACCTCTCTTTCAAGAAAAATAGCACCAGCCTTTCAGATGGCTAAATACCTACCTGCTGCTTAGGATGCCCTTATGAGTGGTTTTAAGGTATCACATTGTTTTGTGTTTTAACTTGCTTGATTTAACTGCTTTTATTGTTGGAGAATAGCTACATGCTTTGATGATTATCTCCTATCTTTTGTATTCTGCTGCTTTAGGTAATTTTGGTTCCACCTGTTTCTCACTTGACATTACCACCTTGAGACCTTAAAGGTAGGGCAGGGCAGCAATGTTTTCAAATAAACCAAGAAGCTTGGAACTGTGGGATGGAATACTGAGGCAGACAAGTCACAACAGTTCCCAGAGTGTCCACAAAAGGGAACTCACCTGGAGGAACACCTGACTAAGTTCAGTTTCCTGTTCCTCCAGACATGCAGATGAGATGGATTAGCTGGCATATAAAGCCCATTCTCAGCAGCCATTCTCTCTCTTCTTCTCACATCTCTCTTCGCCTCTTCTCCAGATAATCTACAAGTTAGGATGGTTCTCTCTCTCAGCCTGCTGCTAAGAGAGAGACCAAATGGAGCCTTACTTTACTAGTCTCCACATGTACATAAACATAACTTTTCAGGGGCGTACCCAGGATCAAAACTAGGGGGGGGCAAGGGGCGGGGCCAAGGCACGGGAGGGGAGGGGCCACAAAGTGGGAATGTGGGCGGGGCTACAGAGCCCAGGTGAAATCAAAATAAACAGTAAAAACTACAGCAAACTGATCACATATTTTAGGAAGGGGTCCCCAGAGTTGTTGACCTTTGGGAACTGACACCACACTTGCGTATTATACCCCAGAGGACAGGATCACACTTCAAAATGACCTTAACAGATTAGACAACTGGGCCAAAGCAAACAAGATGAATTTTAAAAAGGAGAAAAGTAAAGTACTACACTTGGGCAAAAAAAAATGAAAGGCGCAAATACAGGATGGGGGACACCTGGCTTGAGAGTAGTACATGTGAAAAGGATCTAGGAGTCCTGGTGGACCACAAACTTGACATGAGTCAACAGTGTGATGCAGCAGCTAATAAAGCCAATGCAATTCTGGGCTGTATCAATAGGAGTATAGCGTCTAGATCAAGGGAAGTAATAGTACCACTGTATTCTGCTCTGGTCAGACCTCACCTGGAGTACTGTGTCCAGTTCTGGGCACCACAGTTCAAGGAGGATACTGACAAGCTGGAACGTGTCCAGAAGAGGGCAACCAAAATGGTCAAAGGCTTGGAAACAATGCCTTATGAGGAACGGCTTAGGGAGCTGGGTATGTTTAGCCTGGAGAAGAGAAGGTTAAGGGGTGATATGATAGCCATGTTCAAATATATAAAAGGATATCATATAGAGGAGGGTGAAAGGTTGTTTTCTGTTGCTCCAGAGAAGCGGACACGGAGCAATGGATTAAAACTACAAGAAAGAGGATTCCACCTAAACATTAGGAAGAACTTCCTGACAGTAAGAGCTGTTCGGCAGTGGAATTTGCTGCCAAGGAGTGTGGTGGAGTCTCCTTCTTTGGATGTTTTTAAGCAGAGGCTTGACAGCCATATGTCAAGAATGCTTTGATGGTGTGTGTGGGGGGGAGGCGGACGTGAACCTTAAGCGACGGCGGCGAAGGGGAGAAAACCAGCGGCCGCCTAGAGGAGAAGAGGGAAGTCTGGGGGTGGGCGGGGGGGGGGAGAGAAGGGAACCAGGCTTGGATCGGGGCCTCCGCGGAGGTCTGGAGCAAAGCCCCGGCCTCCGCGAAGCCTTCCGAGGCTCCGTTGCTGCAGCGGTCTGGCAGGCGCTGAACGACTCCCGACGTTCGGGAGACCTTTGAGCACAGCCGCGCTGTGCGCATGCGCCCCGCTTTGCGCATGCGCAAAGGTCTCCCGAACGTCGGGAGCGTCAGCCCTTGCCCCCTCCCACACAGCGCGGCTGTGTGGACTCCGCACGGCTCGGGCACAAGAGACTGCTGCGGGCGCCGAACTCGCGCTCCGCTGGGCTGTCCTCTGCCTCTGCCCACCAGCCCCACCGGCAGCGCCACTCTTGCCCGCAGCTGCCCGACCGGCCCTGCCTCTAGAGTAGGGCAGCGGCCCCTCCCCACCCCGCGGTGGGTACGCCCTTGTAACTTTTCTAAGAAAGCCTGCCTTTCTGAGAATTATGCTGTCAACTCAGGATGTCATGTGAGTAAACTCTATTTTTTTTAAGACTATTGTGTCGTGTATTTCTTTTAAGAGGGATAAAGGGGATTTACCAGGAAGTATAATATTGTTGTATAGGTTTTAACAAACCTAAACGCTCACGTTTTGCTGCGCACAAAAGGGGAATGTCACTCTGCTGATATTGGAAGCTTCATAACACAAGCTTGGATAGGATCTATCTAATAATATATCCTAATCCACATCCCTAACATTCCCACAGGAACCAGTGATGTTAATTCTCCATAGTAAGGCTGCTATCCTAATCACACTTAATAGGGCATGCAATAGGACTTATTCCTCCATAGACATGGTGATTGCTGCACCGTGTGTGAGGAGTTAAGGAAGCAAGCAAGCCAGAATTTCCATCCCAAAGCAGTGCAAATCCAGGGGGGGGGCAGGATCTGCACACAGGCTTCGTGCAACGCTTGTGTGTTCATCCGCTCAATTCTACTCTTACCTGTTTGCTCTTTCAATGCAGATCTGGCAAGTTTAATGCTTTTATGCAAACAAGCTATTCATTTCCAAAATGTACGCACTGCTTTTTCTATAAATTTCAAAGCCACTAACGACCAGGTAATAAACAAAACCTACAAAAATATCCAATCAAAATGAAAATGCAAAGCCACAGGAGAAACCAATATATTAAGAGCAAAACCCAGCTTCTAACAACAGCAGCAGAAATACAAGCCTGTCAGCTCACCCTCCCTAAACAGCCATGGTTTAACCTGAGGGTAGAACTGAGCTTAAAGTGGGACTAGGCAAGGATCTCCAAGGAGAACATTCAGCAAGTAAACTGGTTCTATTCCCTGAATCCTTTGTTCCTGACACACTCTTGCTACTCGGATATCAAGCTAGTTATGGGACTGAAAGATTACTCCAGTTCTAGCCAATGTGTTCACTCGCTACATCACTGAGAAGCACACACTCTGGGCGGCTTCTAACAATTAAATAAAGGTTAAAGGCTTCCAACAATTAAATAAAGGTTAAAGGTTAAGGGGTGCTACGATAGCCATGTTCAAATATATAAAAGGATGTCATCTAGAGGAGGGAGAAAGATTGTTTTCTGCTGCTCCAGAGAAGCGGACACGGAGCAATGGATTCAAACTACAAGAAAGAAGATTCCACCTCAACATTAGGAAGAACTTCCTGACAGTAAGAGCTGTTCGGCAGTGGAACTTGCTGCCAAGGAGTGTGGTGGGGTCTCCTTCTTTGGAGGTCTTTAAGCAGAGGCTTGACAGGCATATGTCAAGAATGCTTTGATGGTGTTTCCTGCTTGGCAGGGGGTTGGACTGGATGGCCCTTGTGGTCTCTTCCAACTCTATGATTCTATGAAATAATTAAAGAGGAAGATACCTTTCTGGGGAAGCTGGTGGCGCCAGGGGCGGAGAAGGGGGTTGCGGTAGGGGCGGGTTGCCCCGGGTGTCACCACTGAGGGGGGGGGGGAAATGTCAGGCGGCACTCATTGCGGGGCTTGCAGCGTGCCTGCGCTGCCCCAAACGGTCCACCCGCCCCTGTATGGCAGCTGAGTGGGAGAAGGCAGGCAGCTGGCTCCACCCCTGGGCGCAGGACGCGTGCGACGCCCCAGGCACCTGATCGGCTTGCTCCGCCACTGGGTGGTGCTAACTACAGGCTTGAACCACAGCACCCACGGGGAAACTTTTGAACTTCTTTGCATAGGACTAACTTTCCCCACTGGTCTCTGCACAATAAACTTCAAGTTCCACTGCGGTCAGGCATCCCAGGAGGAGATTTGGGAAGGAGGGTGGAAAAGAAGGTGGCATTCTGGTAAAACTCATCCATGTCCTTTAAACTAGCCCCTTTTAATTCCTCTCCCTTTTTATCACCTATGTCTCATCTCAACTGAAAGCATATGGCTAGACATTCTGATCTGTGGGCCTTAAGAAGCGAGTGGTTAGCGACTGGGACTGCTGATTTTGCTGAATGGAGGGCAGAATGATTAACATTTCCCAGCCCACAATAAGGAACGATCGGTGTAAAGATTGTAATGAATGAGTACAGGGTGCTCAATTAATAAAGGCCTTTTGATGCTGCCAAAGGCCAATTAGCCAGTTAGTTTGCTGACGAGGCTAAATCAAACTGTCCCTGCCTCCCCTTCTTTTCTAATTAAGCTTCAGCCTCTCACCTTGTTAATGAGCTTCCTATGTATTTGCATAAAGAGAGAGGGGTGGGCGAGAGAGAGAGAGGAGCTCATATCTGTACGTGGCTAATCCATATTAAAATATTTAGCCTTTGGTTATTGTTTAGACACATCTGTTCATTCTTTGCAAGGAACAGGCAGATGTGTTGCTAACAGGGTGAGAACCGAGAAGCGTGTCACCTGCACCAGCTCCATTGGCATGCATAGAAAACTGCACAAGAGCACAGTTCTTGCCATAGCTGCCAAGTCTCCCGTATTCCCCGGGAAATCCCCGTTCCAAGGTCAAACAGCTCTTACCTGTATAGCATTTTCCATTCATTCCTTCATTCCAATGGGGCTGGTTCAAGTGAGATTCCTAATGGACTGCACCAAATGGAATCTGTGAAGATGACGAAAGAGATTGACAGCCACGTTTAGCAGTACAATGCAAAATGTTTCGTTTTCCGCATGCCAAATCCCATGACTTCATGGTTCCACTGATATGTCTTGAGGAGTTCAATGCGAGTCTGTAATTATGGTGTTTTATGAATATTAATATTCAGAATGCCACCTAATTGTTAACTGCCAGATCTGAGCTCTCTCCGGAGATCCTCAATCTTCTACTGAGGTTGTCCAAATACAAAGGAGGAAAGGGGTTTTCCGGCACCTTGAAGAGTTGTGCAGAAGAGGGACTGCTTGGTTAGTACAAATAAATGTGATTTTTTTTTTAAAGTGCAAAAAAGTTGGATATTTTAATGTGGTGTTCTCACAGTAAGTATTTCAATTTCAATGTGCAAAGTAGACTGACTCGAAATAGACCTTGATGTGTCAATAAGGTAAGATCTAAAAAGTAAGATAAAATTGGACTCTGTGAAGGTCAAAAGCAGGTGAGCGAGCAAATTAATGTGGCAGCTGCTCCTTGCCACTGTTGCTCATTCTGCAGTAGCATGCAAGAATTTTGGACATTTTGAAGCCATGGGAAAATATCTCTCTTCCACCCTAACACTCCTTCCTTCCTTCCTTCCTTCCTTCCTTCCTTCCTTCCTTCCTTCCTTCCTTCCTTCCTTCCTTCCTTCCTTCGTCTTAGATTTAACTTCCTTTACTAATTTCATATTATAATATACAAATAAAATTGTACTGTTTTGTATTGTTATGCAAGTTAATTCCTTAATTTTGGTGCAACCACAATTACCAATACACCTGGCATAAAAGACAAAAGAGGGAGTCTGAAGATGGCTAAGGATAGCCCTTCCCCGAATGCTTTCTTAAAAGAAAAAAAAAGTCTTAGAAGAAAAATGATCATTCGAGAAGGAAGGTACAAGGGGCCAAAAAAATTTCCAGAGGAAAGTTGCACATTGTTAAATAAAATAATCCTGCCCACCACTACCACTGTGGTGACAGCGGCCCAGGCGAAAGAGCTCTGCCTTCTTGCGCCTGGCATCTCTTCATCAGAGCAGCAGCCATAAGTCTCAGGATGGAAAGGATGAGTTGGGTTCAAGGGACAGCCAGGAAGAGTGAAGGTGCAAAGCCTGCCCTCGTGAGCTCATTGGTGCCTGACTAGCCTAGGGTTGCCATACGTCCGGAACGCTAGTGTGTTGCTAAAACGTTGAGAAAAATCCGGACGCATGGGAACCCAGGGTGGAAGTAGATTTTGGCGAATCGCCTTCGAAATAGCTCCAGAACGTCTAGCTCAAGAACCCCCCTCACCATCTCATCTCACAAAGCCAAAGATAAAGGGGGGGGGAGAGAAAGTTAATTAGACTCTTTTTGGCATATTAGTGTAGACAGGCTTATTAGAGGCATTTACAAGCTAATGATATGCATATACTCAGCCATCAAAGGGGGAAAGGCATTTAAATAAGTTGATTTACAGTTCAGCTGTTAACATGCCCTTAACCAGCACTCTCCCTCTCATATTATACCAACTTAATTGGCTTCAAATATGAGCTTTTATTTATCTATTTATTCATATTCCTCACCCACCCACCCACCCCCGTTCAGATGACAACCCGCCACTAATTTAGCCTTGTCCATGAGCCCAAGATCTTCGGCTGTCTGAGACAACACACCCAACAGCCCTCTCTCCCTACCCCCAGCTAATCTAAATACAATCCACTAAAATATTCCTCCGTACAAGGTTCACAAAAGGATTGGAGCGATCTCTGCCACAATTAATGGCATCAAAAGCAGCATTTTAAAGCATACCGTACTTTTCCGTGTATAAGACTAGGTTTTTATTTCCCTTTAAAAATCATGCGAAAAGTGGGAGTCGTCTCATACCTGGGTAGTGCATAGGGTGGACGTTTGATTGGTTGCTGCCGTGCCTGTCAGCGGCTATTGTGCATGTAATTGGTTGCTGCGTCAATGGGTGGTGTTGATTGGCCCACACTGTGGCAATTGGGCGGGGGATTGGCAGCTTCTGCTGGCGAGGGGACAGATGGGAGGCGAATTTTGTGATGCGTGTGGGTGAGCAGTTTTCGGCATTCCCCCCCCCCAAAAAATCTCAACAACTCTCCTAAAAAAGTGCAACAACTTTGTGCCATCTCCCCCCATTTTCTTAAATTTGAGTCCCCCAAAGTAGGGGGCGTCTTATACATGGGGGCGTCTTATGCATGGAAAAGTACGGTAAGCACATTCAGTTTAGCCCAGCTTCCCCTGTTCTTCTATCAATAGTGAAATATTTAGGTGTGGTGCTTATTTTTCTTGGCGCATCGGTGGGATGGTGAAGCCTAGGATAGTCTCAAATGCTTGTATTTCACAACATACAATTTGAGGACTGGATAAGGCTTTGGAAAGTGAATTTGAAATTTACTGGTTGTATATTGTTGAAGGAGAATTACATGAAAATGATGTACAGGTGGTATGTTACACCAGGAAAATTGGCAAAAATGTATAAAACAGAACAAAAGAACTGTTGGAGGTGTAAAGAAGGGGAAGGTACATTTCATCATATGTGGTGGGATTGCAAGATTATCAAAAAATTGGGAAATGATATACAACGAATTCAGCCAATGTTACCATTGTAGCATCCAGCATTGGGAAAAGCAATTTAAAAATTCCAAACAAAACCCCCAAGTTTATACATCTTGTTTCAGCATAAACAGACTTTAAGAGCAATGCTTCTATTACTGATCCTCACATCTCATCCAAGGCCATTGAAAGGACTTTCCCGCCCCCCTTCTTTCGCTAATCATATATTTGAATCTGCAGATCTCTCACGGTTGCACAGTTAAGAGCTCCATCCTACTGGCTCCTCCTGCCTGCTTTCATTTCATTTATTTAAAATATTTATATGCACCCCTTCCTCAAAAAATTACCACATTTCAAATAGTAGGCTTTGCACATATATTTGCATATATGAACTATCCGAACCTCTGTCTACAATCCTGACTCAAAATGCAAAATTCTATTTGAAGTAGAATTCAGTGGCACAATTCCGGTTGTGAGGTACAAAAGGTAAAGGACCCCTGGACGGTTAAGTCCAGTCAAAGGCGACTATGGGGTTGCGGCGCTCATCTTGCTTTCAGGCTGAGGGAGCTGGCATCTGTCCACAGACAGCTTCCCGGGTCATGTGACCAGCAGGACTAAACCGCTTCTGGCTCAATGGGACCCTGTGACAGTGCACGGAAATGCCATTTACCTTCCTGCCATAGTGATACCTATTTATCTACTTGCACTGGTGTGCTATCCAACTGCTAGGTAGTGGCACCCACCCTGTGGAATGCCCTCCCACCAGAGTTCAAAGAGAACAACAACTACCAGACCTTTAGAAGGCATCTCAAGGCAGCCCTGTTCAGGGAAGCTTTTAATGTTTGATGGATTTCTGTATTTTAATATTTTGTTGGAAGCCGCCCAGAGTGGCTGGGGGAGCCCGGCCAGATGGGCGGGGTATAAATAATAAATTATTATTATTACCAGGTTGGCAGGAGCTGGGACAGAGCAACGGGAGCTCACCCCATCGTGGGGATTTCGAACTGTCAACTTTCCGATCAGCAAGCCCAAGAGGTTCAGTGGTTTAGACTACAGCGCCACCCGCGTCCCTATTTTCCGGTTATAACTCATTGCGGGTGAGATTCCATGCAAATTCTTGTAAAGTTCCCAATAACAATGGGAGGGGGAGAGGAGGGCAATAAAAAGTTAGGAATTTCATTTGCATTATGAGCCCATTCAGTGGAAAGGAGATTTCCAAGGCAAGTCCATAGGTCAATGATCTGTCGGCTCCACAATCAAGGGCCAACCCTTTACGCATGGTGATGGCAAACCCACTGCTGTCGCTGCCAAAGAGAACTGCAGTGCCAGAGTAGGGGGCAGCAGGTGAGCAAGAGGGGCTGAACTTTTCCTCCACCCTCTGCTTCTCTCTGGGTAATTCTTCCTACAAGCTGTAATCCTCCTTCTTCCCTCCAGGTGTAGAGAGGTTGAAGGGTGTCCAAGAAGCCGGCAGGGAAAGAGCTCTGTGCGACGAACCCCCTTACCGACGTTGCCAATAGATTATGAGACGAAAGGGTACAGGGGTCAAGCAATCCCCACTCAATTCCTTACGCCTTAAAATAAACCCCTCAATTCTGGGCTTCTCAGTAAAGAGAGTCTATTTCCAGCTTTCGTGGCCTGATCTCACAAACACTCAGGGCTATTTGAATGAACAACCTCTTGCCTACAGAACAGGGACTCCCTCAACTCAGATCCCCACTGTATCAGTCTGCCATATCACCCTGGCAAACTTGTGGCACTCTAGGTTTTCACCATACTGCCCTTCCTGTGTGACTCTAGGACACAAACTATCCCCTTTTCCTTAGGTAAGTTTTGCCCTTTTCTGAGTCTCCACCTCTGTGAGTTTTAATACACTGCTGGAATAACCAAGACGATACTCTTTGGCACAAAAAGAAGATGAATTTTATTGAGAACATAGGTTTTTGTTTTCTTAACGATGTGTAAGTTTATACAAGCTTAGTTACAGTTATACATTAACTCTGTCCGACTTTAACTTCAAGTTATCCTAAGCCAGGCATCCCCAAACTTTGGCCCTCCAGACGTTTTGGACTACAATTCCCATCTTCCCCGACCACTGGTCCTGTTAGCTAGGGATCATGGGAGTTGTAGGCCAAAACATCTGGAGGGCCGCAGTTTGGGGGTGCCTGTCCTAAGCCTAACCTAAACCACCACTATCCTGGTCCCACACCCTTCTTCTTCCCTCTTTGTCACCACACTGCCCAAAATGGTTATTCCCTCCTTTTTAAACCTCCCGCCTCCTAAAGATGCGCTGTCAGTTAAGCTGGAGGTGGATTAACTCTTTCTAATCCAGGGTGTAATAAATCTTCCATCCTGGGGCTAATCCGTTACACTCTGCACTGCCTTCTCCTGCCAGGTGCTTCTCTGACCCCATCCCGAACAAGCTCAATGTGTCGGGGGTATGTAGTTCTGCCCGGGGTAGTTACTGGGAGATCAATCATTGGAAATGGGTGCTCCAGACAGAATTGAACGCAGCGAGGGCAGTATATGGAGCCTCTCTCTGCTCATCGTGTCAGCTGCTGTATTGTATTTGCATTACGATGTTCACAAGCACTTGCTAAAAGGACACATTGATGTTTTGGTGCCCTTGTCCACTCTGCTATAGAAAGCTCTGAGGCTCTGCCCTTTGCCCCCTTTGCCACCCTCCATTTCCAACCTGCCTTGGGATGTTTTGATGTTCAGTCTTGGTCACCTCATCATTGCTGATGACTCCAACGCCTTTGCGTATATTTATACTTCCATAAGTGTCTTGCCAGATCTCCGACACTTCCACCCCCCAAAGCATTAAATGCTCTCTTTGTCCTAGCTGTGTCTATTCTCCATCAAAGAATTCCCAAAGTATTTCTGTATTCAGGAAAAAGCACACACCAGAGCTGGAATTCATAATGGAAATAAAGAATATAATTATTTTGCCAAGAGTCAGACATCCATTTTGGGGGGGATGTGAATCATATGGATCTAGGCCGGGGAGGTCAATCTAGAGCAGTGATGGGCCACCTTTTGAGCTTGGTGTGTCAAAATTCGCCAAAAAACCAAGCATAACTCAGGTGGTGTGTCACTTCAAGAAAAAAAAACATAATTTCGCAATATTTATAGTTTAAATAACAAAAATGTATAATTGTAATATATAACTGTATTTAATAAACCAAAAACTAATCATTTAACCAAACCAAACCAAAAAACCCTTATTCATCACAAAGTGCCCAGAGTTGTTGAGCTTTTTTGGGGGAGCTGCTGACCAAAGTTTTGGAGGTTTTTTGAGGGGTGCAAAAGTTGCTTTGCTTTTGCGGGGCGGGGGTGCCCCAAAGCTGCTGTGCTTTTGGGGGGGGAGTGAACAGAAATAAATGATGAATAATACCTTCGCTGGAACTAACACGCAGCACCGACATAGTCTGCCAAAGCGCCAAACAAAACAGCACAGAATGGGTTAAAAAATGAACGCTGTTTCACCCAGTCATCATCTGCCAAAGCCCCAGAAAAGAACAGCACAGAAAGGGTTAAAAACCAATCTCTGGCTACCAGCAACAACAACAAAAAAGGATCCTTAACAGCGGGGCCAAGCTGTAGCGTGAGGAGGAGCAGGAAAACAAATGGGGGGGGGGGACAACAACAACAGCACGATGGGGTGCGTGCCAGCAGTGAGGGCTCTGAGTGTCACGTCTGACACACGTGACATAGGTTCGCCATCACTGATCTAGAGCCCTCCCAACTCGCATCATCCCCGACCATTGGCCATGCTGTCTGGGGCCAATGGGAGTTGGGACTCCGACAACATTTATTAAGCACCACGAAGGGTGGATTTTGGTAATATGGTGCCCTGAGCAAGGACCAAATCCCAACCCCACCCGCCACAATATTTCTGATTTCCACAATAATTCATTCTGGCACAGTACAGTTGCTTTTTTAAATGGATCTTTTCAGCAGACACCTGCATAAATATAGGATATTATTATTATTAGGCATTCCCTCAGCTTAGTTTCCTGCACGGGGGAAACATCCACACCACCCTAAATCCAGCGCTGGCGTCACAATGGCTCCCCCGATCCTGGCAAACCCAATGAGGTTTGTTTGTGTCTTGGTGTATAGCCTCCCTTTCCTCCGAGAGGTTTATCAGGTGTGGAGAGCCCATGGCCTCCAGATGTTCCTGGACTACAACTCCCAGAATTCCTTGCTATTGGCCATGCTGGCTGGGTGTTGGAGCACCCTGGGCCTGGCTCAGAGGCTTTCGGAGGCGCACAGTAGGGTGATGACTTTTTTACAGCCTCATTTCCCTGTATCATAATTTGCTGAGCTTTCATTAAAGATTAGATAAAATCTTACTTTCAAAGAGATTTGATTAAAAAAACCTTGCGCACAAAATGATTTAAAAAAATTTATCAGTTTTTTGACCATTTTTGAAGTCACTGTAAGCAGATATAAAATTGAACCCAAGCTTTAGAGTCACATATATACAACATTATATAGGGTCATCAAACACACAAGGAAGCTTTTTTTAGCTGCAGTAACAGTATAGACGCCGCTAGAGGACGATGTTTCGCTACCTCTCCTGTAGGTTCTTTTCCCAGCATGCCCGGCAGGGTCTGCTGGCTGAGTTTTGAGATCCCAAAAAGGGGCTTTACCTTGTGCAGGTGTGACATTTGTATACCCTATGTTGCTAAGAACACTTCCCCATTGTGGAATGTGGTGTTGTGTCCAAATTTGATACGAAATATATAGAGAATTGTTAATACAATTTTATGAAATGGTAAAACGGCATACAAAAAAAATTAAAACGGTTTGTGTGTAACCTTTTTTAAATATTTCAATGGAATATACCTCATTTTAGTCATTAAGAGGCAAAAGTTCATCCATTTGTGCTACAAGAAATAATTTTTGAGCGGGGGGGGGGGATGAAAAAGTCATCACCCTAGTGCACAATGTTGTGGCAAGAATGTTGGTGGGGACGGACTATTGCCAGCACACAGCTTCAGCTGGCTGTCCTCATGCTGCCAGGCCAAGTTCAAGGTTCTTGTATTACCGGTAATTTGCAAGGTCCTTAACAATTTGGGACCAGGGTACCTAATCTCCTGACGTCTCTGCCTCATCACTGAGGTCTTTGGGGGTGTCGCTACTAATCCACTGAATGGAGACAAAGAAATTACAGTAGCTTGGAAAATCCAGTTCATCAGAGATGTAAACAATTGGAGACCATCAACATAATTTGTGTGGCTTGCCATCTTGTTGATTTGTTTGATTATCTTGACTTTTCAGAATTTTTGGAAAGTCTTATGTGGCCTTTTGGTCGTGAAAAGTTACCTCTTGCTTTGGAAAAGGGGAGATGGTGACATTTCCCAGAGCCTGGGAGGACTATTTCACATCTTCATGCACCTCGATACTCCACTCTCGAGCCCCAGCATCTCGAATTTGCTGAAACCAAGAGAAGGCATATATGATAGATGATTCATAAATGCCCATTTTAAACTTAAGCTTTGTTGCCCTCCCAGAAGCAGCTCCCCCAACAAATAAATTGTTCATTATTGTAATACTATCTATGTGGGGTTTGTGCAGTGCCATATTTACATATAAGCTAAACAAGCTATAGCTTAGGGCTCCACTCTCTTGGGGGCCCCCCAAAAAATTTAAAGGAGGAAAAAAAACTGTATGTACATTTCCAAAATACAGTGGTGCCTCGCAAGATGAAAGTAATTCGTTCTGCGAATTGCTTCGTCTAGCGAGATTTTCGTCTTGTGAAGCACAGTTTGCCGCGGCAAAAACAAACAAACAAACAAACAAAAAACCACCGAAAAACTTCGCCTTGCGAAGTGCGGTCGTAGAAAACATCATCTTGTGAAGCGCCGAAAACATCGCAAAACGTTTTCATCTTGCGAGTTTTTCGTTGCGCGAGGCATTCGTCTTGTGAGGTACCACTGTATAAGATAAAAAACAAATAAAATAAAACCTATATACAACAACAGTGTTTTGTGTTGTGTAGGCTCCTATGAGGTAAGTCATGGGCCCCGCCTGCTCCCTAAAATATCACTGGTTTGCTCATTTCTATAGAGTGCCTACATTCCACCTGTGCAAATGGCTTTAGATACCTATTAGGTCCATAAACTACCATACAGCATATATTCAACACAAAAAAACAGTTGTTGACAAAGGACAGCTGGACATATAAAGGGCCCCATTACCTTCAGTAGCTCAGGGCCGCATCAAACCTAAATCCGGCCCTGGGTTTGTCCATAAGGGGAGCCAGGTGAGAGGTAGTACCTCTGGTGGGGGCAGGGCCGTCTTGAGCCTATCTGGCGCCGTGGTGCACAAATTTTTTTTAAAAAAATAATACTTTTTATTGAATTTTATAAAAAGAAAGAAATAACATCCATATAATTGTACATTGTTATAACACCTGTATTCAAAAATAGAATAATTAAAAGAGAAAAGAAATTTTAAAAAAGATAAAAAAACATCAGCATATACATATCATTTTTTCTCGTTTTATTCAGGGACTTCCCCGGGTCCCCCTTCTAACGGTTCATTGCATATCATTCTTGGCATATTCTATATCTTATTATCCAAATCTAATTACAATGTCCTTTTCTCAATTTTACAACTCATTATAATATCTAACCTATTTTCAATTATATCTCACTTAGTTTCTT
Organism: Zootoca vivipara; assembly: GCF_963506605.1. Lineage (NCBI taxonomy): Eukaryota > Metazoa > Chordata > Lepidosauria > Squamata > Lacertidae > Zootoca > Zootoca vivipara. Next base: position 8,785,222 of record NC_083282.1, on the reverse strand, counting down.
TATCTGCAACTTCACAATTGCTTATAATTCTCCTCATACATCAATTCTACAATATTTTTTATAATAAATTCTAAATTTCTTCCATTCCTCTTCCACCTTCTCCTCTCCCTGGACGCGTAGTCTTCTGGTCAGATCAGCAAGTTCCATATAGTCCAGCATCTTTATTTGCCATTCTTCCACTGTAGGTATCTTCTGTGTCTTCCAATACTTTGCTAATAATATTCTGGCTGCAGTTGTGGCATATAAGAACAAATTTACATCTTTCATAGGCAATTCTTTTCCTACTATGCCCAATAGGAAGGATTCTGGTTTCTTAAGAAAAGTGTGCACAAGTGTGCCGTGGTGCACAAATCGCTCCGGCGCCCCCCCACCCCACCCCCACCCCTACGTTTCCCTCCGGGCAGGCAGCAACTGAAGGGCTGCTCCTTGGTGGGGCGGAGGCTCCGGGCGTGGCGTGGCATGGCGGGCGAAGGTGGCGCTGCCGGTGAGACTGAAGGGAAGCTCCTCCAGCAGAGAGGAGACTCCAGCCGCGGCGCGGCATGGCGGGCAAGGGTGGTGCTACCGGCAAGGCTGGAGGGCAGCTCCTCCGGCAGAGAGGAGACTCCAGCCGCAGCACGGCATGGTGGAGGCGGGCGAGAGCGGTGCTGCTGGCGGGGCTGGAGGGTGGCTCCTCTGGCAGGGAGGAGGCTCCGGGCGCAGCGCGGCATGGTGGAGGCGGACGAGGGCAGCGAGCTGATGCCAGGAGGCGCTGTGTCCAGCCTCCACCTCTTCACTGGTGCCCTCCAGAACTTGGTGCCGTGGTTCCCCGCACCACTAGCCCTCTACGGCTAAGACACCCCTGGGTGGGCGGGGCCTGTGACTCCTAGAAGATGTCAGCACATGACAGGGGCCACACCCCGGGAATGGCTTCGACTGTCCGGTAAACTAGGTGAGGGGAGCCAATGGGTCTCAAACCCTTGGTGAGCTAAGGACTTGCCCTGCATGCGAAGACAGGCTCTGGTGGATGGAGCAGAGGAGACCAAGAGTGGGTCCAACAGTTAAGAAGGCGGTTCCTCCACATGCCCTAGAGGGAAGTGAGGGGCAGTTTGTCACCCTGGGATGGTAGCCCATCTAGGAGAAAGAGAACTCTGATCCTAAACGTCCGCTGCCATGTGGGATATCTTCAGGAGAAGAAAAGGCCAAGGAGTAAATCCTACACAAATCGGGAGTGGAGTCCCTAAGGCAGTTGGATGGTGCCTTGTACACCTCCTTCTGTAGCCAAGCTGGTGCCAAACGTCTTGCTCTGCTTTCCTTTGTACCAGCGAGGCCGAGGGGGGGGGTCTTGTCATCCAGAAAGCCCAGGACTTCCATACACCTTGCCCGGGGTTGCGTCCCTCAGAGGCCACTGCTTAACAGAGCGGTTTGACATCAGCACCGGAGACACACTCCATCGTTTCTCAAGACAGACAGACGTCAAAAACAGATAAGCGGGGCCGTCTGTGGTTACTTGGCTATGAGGGGAAGTCACTCTGAACATGCTCAGGGGTACTCTTTTCAGTAGTGCCGTTTCGCATGTTCAGGGTTTGCTTGTTTTTTTAAAAAAACTGGGAGCTCATTTCTCCTAAGAACTGTCTGAATTTAGAGCCTTTGCAAGGGGAGGTGGGATTAAGAAGTTAAATCCTGGCCCTGAATCTGTGAGGCGGGGGCTCTTTGCTCCCCTTTCTGTCACTGTACAGCTTCCTTGCGTGCTGTCAGCCTTTATCAGATGTTTCCCCACTTCGTGCTCACGTCCAGTCATTATTTCGAGGGCTGGGATGAGAAGGCAATGGATTTTATGCGATTAGCTGCAGAGATAAACCTTAATTAGTTTTCAATTTCCATAAAGTACCCACTGACAGAAAGATTTGTGAAATGTGCTAGTGGCTGGCTGGGATCCTTCTGAGGCTGGGGGAAATGCATAGAAAGGAGCAGAGAGAAGAATCTGTCACAGCAAGGCTCAAACTCCATGCTAAATGGAGTTCTGTGATTCTTTTTTCCCCCCTCCGTGAGTTTTATTTTTAAACCCAAAGTAGGTTGTGCAGGTTGCTGTGGGAGTGATTCTGGGGTTGATGTCGGCAAGCCGCATCAAGCCTGGCAGGAGAGCTGTCAAATGTAAAAGGTTATCGCGTGCAATGCTGGCAAGCCACATTGTACGTCGGTATTAGCATACACGCATCTATAGGTTAGGTCATTGGGACAGAGCAGGTCACCATAGGACTGGGCAGAGGTGGGGAGAACAGGATGGAACTGGTTTGGGCAGGTTATAACAAGGGAAGCAGGTCCAAGCCAGAGAGGTTGAACCCAGGTCAGGGGGAAAACAATGGAATGGGGAGGAGGTTTGGGGAGGCTAGCAGCAGTCACAAGATTGAGGGGAGGGGGATGTGTAAAGAGTGCACATGTGACAAGGAGGTGTTTGAGGGATACGTGAGGATCAGGCACTTCCCTTATGGAGGGAAAACTGGGTGTTGGCAGGATGTGACACATGGGGAAGTTCCACCTTTTCTGGGATGTCCTGGCTGTCATTGGAGGAAGACTGCACTGGTTGTTAATGATTTACTTGGTTACAAAATCTCAATAAAAGGGGGCTCCTGCTTTTGCTCTGGGTCACCCCCGGAATATACTACCTTTGTGTTGCGTCTGTTTGCCACCTCAACATTGGTGGTGACCCCGACGTGATCGCCCTATTCATAAGAGACTGAGATAGTCTGGATCCTCAGCGCAGCGCGCTCAACGTGAGTATGGGACAACAGGAATCAGCTCAGCGACTGCAGCACGCGGAAGAGTTGAAGGGGCTTATAGAAGCCTCTGGTCAGGTAGTGCATAGTGTGGAATCACTAGTGGAATTATTGGAGGATATAGAGAGCTATTGCCCATCCTACCCGGAAGCGGGCTCTTTAAATCTGCGGGATTGGGAGAGAATAGGGATGGTGTTGTTGACCTCCCCCCGTGCGTCCATAGCGACTGTGTTGTTGTGGCAAAGGTGTAGAGACGCGATAGCAAAGGTAGGGATTGCATTGGGATCTAACGGAAAGAGATCAGTAACCAGCAATCAGGGACCGTCCCTGCCCGATTCTCAGCTCCAAGGGGAGAAGGTTAAAACTTCTCCAGTTTCAGCCCCTAAGGCAAAAACAGCTACAGTAGCTGCTAATGCAGATACAGCAGGGGTTCAGGATGTTAATTCCTTGGGCTCTCCATTGGCCCCTGAAAAGCCGATGGTGAGCGCAGTGTGTAAAGGTTTTCAGATGGAGAGAGATAAGGGAGCGTTGTCTAGTGAAGAGTTAGAAGCGGGAATGCAAGCTTTCCCTGTAACTCAGGTTGTTAAGGTTCAGGGACAGGTTCAGTACAATTGGTCTTCTTTGTCGTTTCAGATTATGAGGGAACTTAGAAAGAGTCTGAAAGAGACAGGGTTATGCTCCACTTTTACATTGGGGTTGCATGAAAGTGTCAGTAATTCTAATGACTTGATACCCCAGGACTGGAAGGAACAGCGGAAAGGAACTTTGGCAGGACTTCCTGCCTTCCTCCTCGCTGCTTACTTAAATGTCCCGCGTGCCTCAAACTGTGTTGCCAGCTCCTGTGCTGTAGAGCATGCTGGAGACTGGGTGATTTTGAGTGAGCTGAAAAGGGCTCTCTTTGCGAAGGCCAACAGCATTAAGCTCACAATGCCTGAGCAAATGTTTCCTTTTAATCCAGGAAGGTGAGAAGCTTTGATCTGCATTCCTTTCCTTGAGGTAGTTTAAATGGTTAATAGATATCTGGCTGTGTCTTTTCAAATTGCTTAAGGCTCTCTTTAAAAACAGAGGAGCCTGCCTATTGTCATTTTGCAGTTTTTCAGTCTGCTAAAAGTAGCCAGTTCAGACTGAAAAACTAAAATATCTGCAGCGGATTGTTTCTGAAGAAAATACCTTTTTCTCCTCACTAATGTGAATGAAGGATTATGTTTTCTTTCCCCATGCCAGCCTTTATTGTCTTTTCTGAAGGGTTCAGTGCAAATCATTCTGCTTGCTTGTTGGTTGTACTGTACTACAAATTCTTTCCCCTCCTTTTCTAATGCATGGTTGCCCTATACCCACTTAGGTATTAATAGGTTTAGATTTGGTTAAAGAATGGGGATTGCTGGAAAACTCACTGTTTACATTTGTTTTCAAGTGCCACCCAATTCATTACCAGTAGCCCAATTCCAGAGGATTTCACTGCTTGCATTAAATGAGTCTCCAATTGTAGAATTGGTAGTTGATTTCCCATTTATAGGTGTGAACATGGAAATCTTACCTCTTCCTCTGTGTAGTCTAGTTAAATCTGATTTCTATTTCTGTGTAAGAAATTTACTTCTGATTACTCCTTATAGAATTTTTCCTTTTCAGGTTCTGATTAAAATTCATTTTCAGTAGGAATTCCAGTAACACTGCATTTGTTAGATGAATGTTTTTCCCCTCCAAGACTTATTTCTTTATTTTAGCACTGGGTGAGCTTTTATCATATCTGGAGATGTGTTTAAATCCTACTTCTCTGTGTGTGAGAGTTGGCTCATTGTTTTCCTTTCGCAGGTTTGCCCTCTGCACATGCTCAAGCGAGTACCAGTTAACTGTGATTTTTCTCTGAAGGAAGTTCCAGGAACAAGCTTGTTTGATTAATAATATTTCTTACCTACAGGAGTCATTGTCTCAGGATGTTTATTTCTTTTTGATTGTACGATTTTTCTTTTATCAGCTATCAAACACCTAACTATTTTATGTTTCCTTCTTTCTAAGATGGTTGGATTTTTCTTAGCTACAGCAGGTTCTAGGCCTTTACATGAACATTCTTAATTCAGGTGTAGTTTGGGATTAAATTGGTGCAGATAGTGGATTTTCTGTGTTGGCTTGACAGTATTCATTTCTTCCTTATTGGCTGAAGTATATAGATGCAGCCTAGCCAAACAGTTTCTAAGGTATTTTTCAGTTCATTTCTGTAGGGTATGTGAATGCATAACAACCTATTAACATTTTTCTTCAATTTAGCACTTTTTGCATACTTTATTTTAATTGTATACTCTCATCATTTTGAAAGGCATGGGACCTCTGCTTTGATTTCTCTTTTGTGTACTTTCTAGGGATTCGTCCTGCAATAGTGCTTGGGTTTTCTTTTTCTCTTAAATGTTAGATTCTTGGACTTTCCTATGATCTTCCAGGCCTCAAATTCTATTGAAGATTAAACAGCACTGTTTAACTTTTCTACAGAGAGTGCATGTACCATTCCAATGATGGTTTTCTCGTTTCTCTGACCTACATCAGTCCATTCAAAAGCATGGATGCTCTTCATTTGAATATCTTTTGTACTTTATTGCTTATTTCTTTGGTTCTGCTTTTAGGAATTTGCTCAACAGAGAATTTGATATTCTGCAGCCAGGAGAACCTGTAATTGGAGTCTTTCAGCATTTAAGAATACTTATATTTTTCATTGCCTCTTTCCAAAACTTCCCTCTGCTTTTTATGTTTATAGAGGCAGGAATTCACTAGTCCAAACTGTATCTCAACATCTTAGCATAGGGTTCTGTGGGGACTGCAAAACACAGGAGCATTGCAGGATTACATGCTATTGTTGCTATGCACAGTCTCAGGGCTTTGTCTCTTAGAGTGAGTCTCTTGCCAAACACAAACAAAAAAGGAGGAATACCTATGGGTCTTCGGTATTATTTGGGTCTTCAGTATTATTTACATTAAATCACATTTCACATTAAATTTAAATTATTTTGAATATTAAAAACACATGGGGGAGGGGTTTCGCAGCTGTGTTTGATTCCGCAGGAAAAGCGATTTGGGTCCCTGCGAGGTGTGTCAAGCCTTGGAAAGATGGCGTGGCGACGAGGCCTGAATCCACCGCTGTCCAGTCTTCAGGATCCAGTTCCGGACTTGGCGTCGCTCCAGATTCAGGATGCGCACAGGGATCGGGACCGGGCTCCGCGCCAGCATCACCAGCCGACGTGGGGGACGATTAAAGCGCTGTCCTCGCAAGCTGTCATTCTGCTCCAGGCGCATGGCATGGACCTTACGCCAGACAATCTTTTGCTCGCTGCCTTTTCCTGTCTTGCTGCAAACTCCGAGAGACTGCGCACTAGCAATGATCCGCGTTCGCAATAAGGACAGTGAGAACTCTGATTAAAAGTTTGCACAAGAAGTCTTCCTTCCGTTGAAGGATGCAGTTAATTTCGTTTCAACGTTTGAAAAGGATTTTTATGCTATTGAGCCCTCGCATATCGAGAGACTGAGCTTTCTTGCAGCTGCTACATTTAAGAGACTGTTACAGTATTCTATTTAAGTTACTTGTAATCTTTTCTACGATAGGAAGGTTGGATACAATGTTATTTATGTTTTATACTAAGGTTTACATGTTGCAAGGTGTGGAATGTTTACTGCTAAGAGGTTTTGGTTTTGACAGCCCATGCCCATAAAAGCGGCAACTGTTTCATTCTTTGGAAAGGTGGATACAGTATGCACAAGCACACACTCACCCCATTAGTCCCAGTTGTACATTTTAATAAAACTAAGAAAGGGGAGATGTGGGAGTGATTCTGGGGTTGATGTCGGCAAGCCGCATCAAGCCTGGCAGGAGAGCTGTCAAATGTAAAAGGTTATCGCGTGCAATGCTGGCAAGCCACATTGTACGTCGGTATTAGCATACACGCATCTATAGGTTAGGTCATTGGGACAGAGCAGGTCACCATAGGACTGGGCAGAGGTGGGGAGAACAGGATGGAACTGGTTTGGGCAGGTTATAACAAGGGAAGCAGGTCCAAGCCAGAGAGGTTGAACCCAGGTCAGGGGGAAAACAATGGAATGGGGAGGAGGTTTGGGGAGGCTAGCAGCAGTCACAAGATTGAGGGGAGGGGGATGTGTAAAGAGTGCACATGTGACAAGGAGGTGTTTGAGGGATACGTGAGGATCAGGCACTTCCCTTATGGAGGGAAAACTGGGTGTTGGCAGGATGTGACACATGGGGAAGTTCCACCTTTTCTGGGATGTCCTGGCTGTCATTGGAGGAAGACTGCACTGGTTGTTAATGATTTACTTGGTTACAAAATCTCAATAAAAGGGGGCTCCTGCTTTTGCTCTGGGTCACCCCCGGAATATACTACCTTTGTGTTGCGTCTGTTTGCCACCTCAACAGGTTGCAGCTGAGAGAGGGACGATGCAGGGCTGCTTGCAAAAGGTCCCAGCTTCAGTGTCTGCCAGTATCTCCAGGGGTGGCTGCGAAAGACATCCCTCCACAGCAATCCTGGGGAGCTGCTGCCTAGGAGTGAATGGGCCAATGCCCAGACTTGGTGTACGGCAGCTTCCAGTGTCCCTAAAAAAGGCGAGGGGGGAGGTGCTGCTTCTGGTTCTGATGCTTAGTTCAGAATCACTCTCTCAAAAATTGCTTTTTCATTGGTAGGTGGAAAGGCAGTGTGGATGTGTGACTTATGGGTAAAGGGTTGAGCAACTTTTCCTTGACCTGCCTTCTGCTCAAATGCTGCTTGCTATGAGGGTTTTATATATATATATATATATATATATATATATATATATATATATATATATATAAATAACTGTTGAAAGAAACATGCATGGTTTGAGCCTCAGAGAGAGCAGAAAATGCCACACACTGTTGCATGCCGAGGCCCCAGGAAATCCCAATAACTCACACCACACACGTCATTTTTTGTTTGGGTTTTTGGCATTGTTTTTGGCCACAACTTTATTTAAATTACAATTTAAATTTGAGTGTTGGCTTGGGCTTTGGTTAATCTTCTGTCCCCCCGCTTGTGACAGGACCAGCTCCGACTTTCCAACGGTAGGAAAGTCAAGTAAACACCCCATGTGAGAGGAGATAGCTGTGCCCAGGCAGTCTCCCCTCAACCAGAAATGTTCCCCAAGGCTCGTGCTCTGTAATGGCCCCAGCCCCGCACCATTGCGGGGGTGTACGGACTAGAACCCCGGAGCCCCAGGATTCCTTTAACGGAATACTTCTATAGTGAGCATAGAAGAAGAAGAAGAAGAAGTGGAGGAGTTTGGATTTGATATCCCGCTTTATCACTACCTGAAGGAGTCTCAAAGCAGCTAACATTCTCCTTTCCCTTCCTCCCCCACAACAAACACTCTGTGAGGTGAGAGGGGCTGAGAGACTTCAGAGAAGTCTGACTAGCCCAAGGTCACCCAGCAGCTGCATGTGGAGGAGCGGAGACGCGAACCCGGTTCCCCAGATTACGAGTCTACCGCTCTTAACCACTACACCACACTGGCACGTCCATGCGATACCCCTCCACCAAAATTTATCAACCAAAGCCGAACCGCCAACCTAACAAAGCTGTGACGATTTGCTAAGCAGTAGGCAAAAACCAAATGGCAAATGGCAAAATTCCTACTGGGCCCCTGCAAAAGGCGACCCCACCAAAGGCAAAGCAAGGTCACACTAAACCTGTAAGAAAAGGAGGTGGGTGGGAGGGAGATTCAAAAACCTAGCAAGAGTGAAACTAAATGGAGACGCTGAGCTTTTTAAGGGACTCAAACTGCCAATCAAAGATTGATACATGCTATTTTCCCCAGCAACACACAGTCCCCAATCACACAAGTTCCCTCTCAATTAATCCCACCCCTTAACACAAAGAGGATTTCCTGTAAGGCCCTTCCGCAACCCTCATTTCCTCCTCATAGAGTTAATCAGCTTTAGCAGAATTACCGACATGCAACTCTCACCCGCCCCACCCCCCGTGCGTTGCTATTTGGCAGCCTCATTAATATTGCCTCATTATTGAGGCATTTCCAGCTGATGAGTAACAGGTAGAACATCACAGCTTTTCAAATAACTTCATTCCATGCTGGCGGGAGGCTGCACCTGCTGAATTTCTGCCTTCCACCTGTCCAATTTGAGAGGGCCCACATGTGTTCTCTTACTTAGCTTTTTTTAGCTGAGGTCACGACTCATTCTGTACAGGTAAAGGTAAAAAGGTAAAGGACCCCTGACAGTCAAGTCCAGTCTCAGACGACTCTGGGGTTGCGGTGCTCATCTTGCTTTACAGGCCGAGGGAGCCGGCGTTTGTCCGCAGACAGTTTTTCCGGGTCATGTGGCCAGCAGGACTAAGCCGCTTCTAGCGCAACGGAACACTGAAACCAGAGCAGCGCAAGAATGCGCCGTTTACCTTCCCGCTGTAGTGGTACCTATTTATCTACTTGCACTTTTTTGTCATGCTTTTGAACTGCTAGGTTGTCAGGAGCTGCGACAAAGCAACGGGAGCTCACCCCATCATGGGGATTCGAACCGCCGACCTTCTGATCGGCAAGCCCAAGAGGCTCAGTGGTTTAGACCACAGCGCCAGGTACAGTACAGGTAAGACTTGCCTTTAACAGCTTCCTTGCCCTTTTCTGTACTCCTTTCTTGTGGCCTTCACTTTGTAGAGAGCTGGGCTCCACACCTGCACATTACACTTAAAGCATCATCGTACCACTTTCGACAGCCATGGAAATGCTTTAACCGCCAATCCCTGTTCCCAGGGAACTCCGGGGATTGTAGCTCTCAGAGGAGAATAGGGAGAATCTCCTGACAACCTTCAACACACTGAGCAAACTAAGCTTCCCAGAAGTCCTTAGGCAAATCTGGGACTATTAAAAGTGGTATTGTACTGCTTTAAATGTATGGTGCAGGAGAGGCAAAGGTTTGTGTTATTTTGCAAAAGGGGTACCTAGTGCCAGGAGATTGCTTTGGTGGCTTCCAGGCAACCATGTCAGAATCATATTTACTGAAAAACTCTTGTCGCCCCATGGATTTAGCCTGTCTCCTTATAGATTAGTTGCTACTCAAATACATTTAGGCTGTGCGCACGCTAACACATTTATAGCACAAAAATGTAGTTTTTCCTCAATCCAGAATTGTCCATGCTCGTTCTCAACATTCTGCTTTCCGTCTAGATTGATCCCATTTAAAATTATAAATTTTTATTTGATTTTCAAAAATATAAACATTGTAAGTATTTGTTAAAACATTGCATGCTGTCCTCCACTTAAAAAACCTTCATGGTGGCTCGCAGCATCGTATCTAAATAACAATAAAAATCAAAGAGTAATAAAATGTCACAGCAAAGAATTAAAATAATCCAGTGCGATAAAAAGCCAGCAGAGGACAGTAAAAATTTCCATATAAAGTCCAGCTACAGCCACTTTTGCACATAGAGGAGATTCTGTATTTGTGTGCTGCTTTTGTATATTAGATACACTGCTGTTGATTTTCTCCTCCCTTCTTATATTTTTGCTGTTATGTGAATTTGCATCCTTTGAGAACCTGTATTTTATTATGTATTTCTTCTTCTTCTTATGATTGTGTTCATATAACTGTTTTGCTTTTTATATTGTATAGATATTATGTTACGTACTGATATCTATTCAAATTATGATGACGACGTTGATGTCTGCGGTATGTCTTCCAATGTGCATAAAAATGTAAGGCTGTTGTCACGCTGCAGTTTGCTTGGCTGCCAATAGGCATGACACCAACTCCAGGGTGTCCAGAGGAAATTTCTGGAAGGCAGTTTGTCCTGGACCTTTGGTAAGTAAACAAAAAAAAACCCCATTGTTTTAGTGTTTTCATTTCAGAAAAGCTCAGCAACTTTGGGGGGGGGGCTGGTTTTTACTTTTTGAGATATGGTAACCCTGAAACCTTTTCAGTGGCTCAAAATATCTGGAAAGATCAGGAAAGTTAGCCCACCCAAATTGTCGGCCACCTTCATTAGACATTGGCTCACTAATATCATCTTCCCAACTTTTCTTATTGAGAAAAGTTCTATTCTTCTGTTGAGAAGAGGATAAAACTCTAGTAGCTTGTTTATTTACCCCGGTAGGGTTATTCGATGGAGGAATTGATGGATATGTATCCAGTTAAACAGAATCTCTGTTAATTTAGCTGAAAGAGCTTCACCTGTCAAAGACACCGTTCCTTTATATAAGTAAAGTCATGATGCCTATCTGGGTCTTGAAGAAAAGGGTACTCAGTGATAGGAGTCAAAGGAAAGACATATGGGCTTAGGTATACCTTTTTTCCAGATTTGGAGACAGTGGGGTAGGAACAGGTTGGTTGCACTGGAGAAGAGCCTTTTTGACTGCATTTTAAAAAGGTGAATCTCTCTGTACCTCCAGCCCCTTTCCTTTAGGCTCCACGATCAGCCATGACGTTTGACGAGTTCCATGAATCATGAGCAAAATATGCTTATTATTATTATTATTATTATTATTATTATTATTATTATTATTTTATTTATTTATACCCCGCCTATCTGGCTGGGTTTCCCCAGCCACTCTGGGCGGCTTCCAACAGAAATATTAAAATACACTAATTTCTTAAAGATTAAAAGCTTCCCTAAACAGGGATGTCCTCTAAAAGTCTGGTAGTTTTTTTTCTTTTTGACATCTGATGGGAGGGCGTTCCACAGGGCGGGTGACACTACCGAGAAGGCCCTCGGCCTTAAGATATGAAGCGCTGTGATATGTTGTGAAGTTGTGCTGCAGCAAGGCCACTTTGCCTGGATGCGCCCCCCGCCCTGTTTCCCACCTTGGCTGTCTGGTGGGCGCAGCGCGCAGCACCGCTGCAGCAGGCACATCCGTTTGGCGCCCCCTGGCGGCCCGGCACCCTGGCGCCCTGCGCCACCCAGCCTTGCCTTAGAGCCAGGCCTGGGTCCATTTACCTTGGCAAATTCATTTTAATCTTCTTTAAATAATCAAGGCAATCGGTTCTGATGCAGCGCGTCAGAAAAGCATGAAGGGGGCTTTCAGGGGACACACTGAGCCCTCCAAAAGCGGGGTCCATGCCGCGGGAGCACACTCATCCAGTGCTATACCAGATGCACTGGCTCCCGGTGGAGTACAGGATCAGGTTTAAGGTGCTGGTTTTAACCTTTAAAGCCCTATACGGCCTAGGACCCTTGTACCTACGAGACTGCCTCTCCTGGTATGCCCCACGGAGGACCTTAACGACTGGAAATAATAACACCCTGAAGATCCCAGGCCCCAGGGAGATTAGACTGGACTCAACCAGAGCCAGGGCCTTTTCGGCCGTGGCCCCAGCCTGGTGGAACGCTCTCTCACAAGAGACCAGGGCCCTGTGGGATTTGACATCTTTCCGCAGGGCTTGCAAGACGGAGCTGTTCCACCAGGCCTTTGGTGGATATTTTTTTCTTTTTGTATAAGAACAAGCATTAAAGAGGCCAGGGCCGGCTCTAAGGGAAGGCTCGGTGTTGCATGGCCACTAGGGGGGTGCCGTGCGCTGCGTGGCGCCCACCCATCAGCCGCAGCGAGAAATGAGGCAGGGAGGGCGCCAGAGCGATCTCCACACCACGGCCCCAGGGTGCCTGACATGCTTAAGACGGCCCTGAAAGAGGCCTCCTAACCCGCTCACAGTCCTTTATAAGACCAGTGGGAACAGCTGGCCCTGGAGAATATTAACCACTCTCAATTTTACTCATGGACTGCCGCCTGTCCAGATTTTAATTTGCTCTGAACTAATTTGAGGATGTATTTTAATTAATTGATTGCCTGTTTTTTTATGTTCTTATGTTCTTTGTATACTGTGTTAGTTTTATGATGTTAGCCGCCCTGAGCCCGGCTCCAGCCGGGGAGGGCAGGGTACAAATAAATCTTTATTACAGCGGTGCCTCGCTAGACGAATTTAATTCTTTCCACGGGTCTTTTCTTATAACGAAAAATTCGTCTAGCGAATCCCATAGGAATGCATTGAATTTTTTTTTTGATTTTTTTTTTTTTGCCCATAGGAACGCATTAATTGAATTTCAATGCATTCCTATGGGAAACCGCGATTCGCTAGACGAATTTTTCATAAAACGAATTTGTCTAGCGAGGCAACCTCCGCTCGAAAAAACATTTCGTTAAGCGGAAATTTCATTAAGCAGGGCATTCGTTAAGCGAGGCACCACTGTATTATTGTTATTATTATTCCCCCTAAAAGTGTTTGTGGGTGAATGTTTGGCACAGAGCGGCAGCAGAGTCTCAGGAAATGTCCCTGTTCTTCTCAGATTCAGTCCCTCCTGCACAAAAAAAGCACGTTGAGTAGCTGTGAAGGCCCAGGCTGCTGAGGCTCAGTCTACGGCTTGTGCTGAGGCTATTCAGAAGGACACGGCAGGGAAGGGGGTGTGGGAAGGAAAGGTTTGCAATTTCTGGCCGGCTGTCAGGCTGAACTTTCCCGTTCCCCTTAATGACTTTGATGTTATGAGGCTGGACATCCTCACGTCGGTGTGAATCATTTTCAATACTATTACATATTCATAATGGCCTAAATATAGTCGGAGAAATGGCGCTGGCGGGCAGAATCCTCTGGATGGTCATAGCGGCTGACTTCTCCACCGAGATGAAATGGCACAGCTCACCCCCCCCCTCCATGCTTCCCGCAGGGTGAATAAAACCATACCCTTCTCCCCCAGAAAAAAAAGCATGAAACTCAGCCGTTGTAGTAGTTGTTAGGTTTTTAGCCCTTTCTCCCGGTGGCTATATTCAAATGACATTCCATGAAGCCCAGGCATTTTTGCTCTGACTTGTAGGATTTTACTGTATCTGCAGCTCCAGGCCCCGGCAGCTTTTGTCAACCTGCCCCCTTCTCTCCAATGCCCTTGTGGCTGCTACGCGGTGCCAAAGCCCCGAAGTCATGTTTTTCATTAAATGAGAAGGTTAATGATTTCAATTATGTAAAGGGAAGCAACTAAATGATTATAAATAAACCCCTTTTCTCTCAGCTCACAAGGGGTTGGGGGGGGGGAAGAAGGGAGGGAAGCCGAGGAGAACTTAAAAAATAATAATAATCCTTAATATTTTTGAATCTGGAATAGCTGGTTGGGGATCAAAATGGGGGCATGGCCAGTACAGGAGTGAGCTTACTTTCTGGTTGATGGCAAAACTGCCTCTCTACACATGCAAATAATTATAACGAATGCACCATTCTGCAAGGAAGATTCAGCCAAGGCATAGCTGGGAGCATGTATGAAATCTGAGAACGGTGGGCTAGTGAAAGCATTTAACTTCCGTCTGCAGTTATGGTCTCCATTGTCCACTCAGACTTGTGGCACACACTGTGCTGTCCCAGTAGCTTCTGCCTCCTCCTTCGCTCCCCAGCAGATTCCAAGAGGGCCGTTTAATGGAGCAGGGCCCGTCGTGTTGTCCCTGCCAGAAGCATATGCTCTGCTGAGAACTCGTCCCCTGATTCGAGGCTGGAGGGGCTGGCGTAAGGAGAGATTAACAAGACTAGCAAAGCTAAACATCGTCCAGGGATGCTTGATAAGAACAATGCGTCACAAAGCTTACAGCTGGCCACAGCCAGGGCCGGCCCTACAGCAAGGCTGGGTGGTGCAGGGCGCCAGGGCGCAGGGCCACCAGGGGGGGTGCCACACTGCTGCGCCCGCTGCAGCCGTGCGGTGGGCACTGGGAAACGGGGCGGAGGCACTGGAGGGATCTTCGCACCACAGCACCAGGGCACCAGATATGCTTAAGACGGCCCTGGCCACAACCCAAAGTGCAGAGGGACCATGTCACTCTCTCCATGGGGCAAAGGTTGCCCATCTTCTCGCCCACCTCTTCGACAAGCCATTTTTTTCAAAGGTTTGTCCTGCAGGAGTTAAACTCAGCTCCATTCCTAGAAGATATCGCCAGTGTAGGTCATTTGTATTCTTTTCTTTTTCAAATTTATGACTTTCA